>NC_052339.1:35017980-35095480 GCF_016432855.1 Salvelinus namaycush | reverse complement strand
GTCAGCATCATAATGAGGCTTAATAACCTCTCTGAAATGTATCTCTTATCAATAATAATGAATTAATAATGATTAATCATTAACACGTTACTTTGACATATGGATTGGCTGGTATCTCTATGGCATTCATATACACAGTTAGTTACCCACATGTTTATGACCTAATAATTAACACGTTACTTTCACATATGCCACATATTTTCCCATACATAGTTAGCCATATGTTTAACGGCATATGAGAATCAGACGGTTATCCCCTTTAGAGGAGTAATACACATGATGTTCAACAGTCATCTATCAGAGAAACACATCTTATCTCTAGCTCCACCTATTTAGGTAAAAGCAGGAACTAAATTCGTTGTTGATGAACACAAAAAATACTATAAACTACGTATCGATACACGGTGAACTACTCATTGAAAAGACAAACGAAACAGTTCAAATATCTTCATAGTTAACAAACAATTCATTAACCAATAATAAGTTAAGGTTATAAAACACTTTATTCATGTGTGAACCGTGTGGCGTTGGGGGAAGGTGGATTAGTCTATTGTGATTCAGACAGGGTGAGGCGAACACACACAAGCACGCACGCACGCACGCACGCACGCACGCACGCACGCACGCACGCACGCACGCACACACACACCACACACACACACACACACACACACACACCTCAAGGTCAGAGTCCGGCGGTGGTGAAGGGTTGTTGTTCCTTCTCCCTCGGCCACGTGACTTTCCATCCGAGGCACGCCGCAATCGATCCGATTCTGAATCTTTAATGGGCGTTGAAGGACTGTGGATGGTACTGTACTCGACTGGAAGGAACGGGAGGAAGGGAGAACGAGAAGAAGAAGAAGTGATTGTTTAAGATAAAGAGAAGGAAACGGGAAAAGATATCGACGTATTTTCAGTACCTTCAGGACTGAGGAGAGTGGAGGGAGCAGAGGACAGCTCCATTTTGTCTTGTAAAAGTGTGTCTGTGTGTCTGTGTGTTAAATATCGAGAACTGCATACAGTACAAGCTACTTTGTGTCGTAAGGTTTTCCAGAGGGTCAGACAGAGAGAATAACGTCAGTATATCATCTCTGCTGCAACCCGGTTGGTTAAAACTCTTCTAGTTTTCACTTGATGATGATGATGATGTCATCAGACCTTTATTCCCAGAAGAAGCATTAATGTGATTTATATTATATATTTATAATATTATATATTATTCTCTCTCTAAGAACTGGAGTTACATTTTATACGATAATACTATTTTATAGAGGGTTACAGAGGGTCATTTAGAAAGGGAGGGGTAACAACAATTTAAAAAATGATCACAAAAAATATTTCTACAATAACACCAGTTTCTATATTTTCAACAGAATTCAGGGAGGGTTTTGATTATCGTTGATTATCATAAATTCTAAACAATTTATTACAATAATATAGTTTATTTTATTAAAAAAACAGTAATGGTTACCATAATGAGTGGCCCTGGCATCATAGCCACCCCCTCCAGAGCCGTCTGATCCTGGGGACGGAGGGTGGGTGGCCTGGGGGGCCTGGGGCCTACCTGCTGGGGGGTCCGTGAGGGCCTGGCTGGTCAGGGGGGGCTCCTGGAGGGTGTAGGTGGCTGTGGTGGAGGGGGTGGTGGGACTGGTGTTGTTGCTGGTCATATAGGGGGAGGTGTAGGGAGAACTGTTGTAATACTGGGCGTACTGGCCCTGGCCGAACGCTGGGTAGCTCGGGTAGTCCTGGAGGGGGAGAGGGGAGGATGGGGGTGGAAAGAGAGAGGTAATGATGTAGAGAGAGAGAGAGAGAGAGAGAGAGAGAGAGAGAGAGAGAGAGAGAGAGAGAGAGAGAGAGAGAGAGAGAGAGAGAGTGAGAGAGCAAGAGAGAGAGTGAGAGGGATGTAGAGAGAGAGAGAGAGAGAGAGAGAGAGAGAGAGAGAGAGAGAGAGAGAGAGAGAGAGAGAGAGAGAGAGAGAGAGAGAGAGAGTGAGAGAGCAAGAGAGAGAGTGAGAGGGATGTAGAGAGAGAGAGAGAGAGAGAGAGAGAGAGAGAGAGAGAGAGAGAGAGAGAGAGAGAGAGAGAGAGAGAGAGAGAGTGAGAGGGATGGGGAGAGAGAGTGAGAGGGAGAGAGAGAGAGAGAGAGAGAGAGAGAGAGCAAGAGAGAGAGAGAGAGAGAGAGAGAGAGCAAGAGAGCGAGAGAGAGATAGAGCAAGAGAGAGAGAGAGAGAGAGACCGGAAAGGTAGACAGAGAGAAAGAAAGAGAAAGAGATGAAAGGTAGAACACGTGGAAAGGTACAGAGAGAGAGAGAGAGAGACGGTAAGTAACGTGAGATATGCCCCCTTGTTATTTTACAGTGCAGATTCCAAAAAACATAAATGCAAACATATGTCTCTTGTGTCCTACATCTGAACAGCGATCTGTCTTGGTATTTTTTGGGAAGCGTCCTATTGCCTACATGGGTGCACTGGTCAAAAGTAGTGTACTAATGTAAATAGTGTACAGGGTACCATTTGGGATGCTCATCCTCTGGCATGACCCATAGAAGAACGGGATAATCCCTGTGTCCACCACTTCAGACGTTATGATTGATTCCCGTGTGATTCTTGTGAAGTGTAACTGGACTGTATCGTACATGTTCCCTTTGTAGTACACTACTACCCTACGGGTTATGGTCAAAAGTAGTGCACTACATAGGGAACAGGTCGCCGTTTGGGACGCATCCCAAGGTTCCCAGGATTTTAGCAAGAGTACAGCATATCAATATAAACCAATGACACTAAACATGCCTATCATGGTATTAGGAGGCTAGAATACAGTAGAATATGTTAGTACCTGTCTAGAATACAGTAGAATATGTTAGTACCTGTCTAGAATACAGTAGAATATGTTAGTACCTGTCTAGAATACAGTAGAATATGTTAGTACCTGTCTAGAATACAGTAGAATATGTTAGTACCTGTCTAGATTACAGTATAATATGTTAGTACCTGTCTAGAATACAGTAGAATATGTTAGTACCTGTCTAGAATACAGTAGAATATGTTAGTACCTGTCTAGATTACAGTATAATATGTTAGTACCTGTCTAGAATACAGTAGAATATGTTAGTACCTGTCTAGAATACAGTAGAATATGTTAGTACCTGTCTAGAATACAGTAGAATATGTTAGTACCTGTCTAGAATACAGTAGAATATGTTAGTACCTGTTGTGTACTATTGAAGCCAGTTGAGTTTGTGAGGGAGTTGCTTCCTGCGTACAGTCCTGACGTGGTTGTGAACGTGCCACCTGGAGAGGACAGGGAAACACATGGTTATCACTTAGGAGTTATACATATGACTTACAAACTCAATGATTGTCTATGATATATGATAGTGTATGATATATGATAGTGTATGATATATGATAGTGTATGATATATGATAGTGTATGATATATGATAGTGTATGATTTATGATAGTGTATGATATATGATAGTGTATGATATATGATAGTGTATGATATATGATAGTGTATGATATATGATAGTGTATGATTTATGATAGTGTATGATATATGATAGTGTATGATACATGATAGTGTATGATATATGCTAATGTATGATATATGATAGTGTATGATATATGATAGTGTATGATATATGCTAATGTATGATATATGCTATTGTATGATACATGATAGTGTATGATATATGATAGTGTATGATACATGATAGTGTATGATATATGCTAATGTATGATATATGATAGTGTATGATATATGATAGTGTATGATATATGCTAATGTATGATATATGATAGTGTATGATATATGCTAATGTATGATATATGATAGTGTATGCTATTGTATGATAATGGTGTGTGATATAGTGTATGATAGTGCATGATATTTGATAGTGTATAAAATACGATAATGTATGATAGTGTCTGATACTATTCGACATATGATAGTGTATGATATATGATAATGTATGATATATGAAAGTGCATGGTGTGCGATAGTGTATAAAATATGATAATGTATGATAATGTATGACATATTATATAGTGTGTGATATAGTGTATGATATATGATAGTGTACCCCTCCAAATATCAAGGCACAATAGAACACGGAAGAGCAATAATATTAGTTACTTTGAGCAAGAGAACAAAACCAAGAGAGAACAAGTGAACAAAAGATGTTGGTGGAACAATGATTTCAGGTAGCCAACGGTGAGGGCCTAGGGGAAAGAGAGAGAGACAGAGAGAGACACAGAGAGAGAGAGAGAGAGAGAGAGAGAGAGAGAGAGAGAGAGAGAGAGAGAGAGAGAGAGAGAGAGAGAGAGAGAGAGAGAGAGAGAGAGAGAGAGAGAGAGAGAGAGAGAGAGCGAGAGAGCAAACTTAAGGAAAGCTTTGACTATGTACAGACTCAGTAAGCAAAGCCTTGCTTTTGAGAAGGCCGCCGTAGGCAGACTTGGCTCTCAAGAGAAGACAGGCTACGTGCACACTGCCATCAAAATGAGGTGGAAACTGAGCTGCACTTCCTAACCTCCTGCCAAATGTATGACCATATTAGAGACTCATATTTCCCTCAGATTACACAGATCCACAAAGAATTCAAAAACAAATCCGATTCTGATAAACTCCCATATCTACTGGGTGAAATACCACAGTGTGACATCACAGCAGCAAGATTTGTGACCTGTTGCCACAAGAAAAGGGCAACTAGCGAAGAACAAACACCATTGTAAATTAATCTATATTTATGACTATTTAATTTACCTTTTGCACTATGTGCACATCATTACAACAATTTTATATAGACATCATGTCTTTATTCTTTTACAACTACTGTGAGTGTAATATTTACTGTTTATTTTTTGTTGTTTATTTCACTTTTGTTTATTATCTACTTCACTTGCTTTGGCAATGTAAACATAAGGTGTTTCCCATGACAATAAAGCCCTTAAATTGTATTAGAAATTGAGAGAGAGAGAGGGAGGGAGGGAGGGAGAAAGAGGCTCAAAACCAAACAGTAGCCTTATCTTCGTCCTCTTCCTTCCTTATCACTGATTGGATCTGGCTTGATGAATGACAGGGGGAGGGGGGGGGGCAGGACGTCTCAGGCCCTCACAATTGGCTGAACACTGAGCCTGTTGTGTGTTAGGGCAACTGAAGGGTGGAGGAGTGGGGGAGGGAGAGAGAGGGGGAGAGGGAGGGGGGCTACAGAAAGTAGGGGAGGGAGAGAGGAAGGAAAAGAGATGGCAAATATTTCCCTCAGATTACATAGAACCAATAAGAATTTGAAAACAAACCCAAATTTGATAAACTCCCATATCTACTGGGTGAAATACCACAGTGTGCCATCACAGCAGCAAGATTTGTGACCTGTTGCCACAAGAAAAGGGCAACCAGTGAAGAACACCATTGTAAGTACAATATTTAAGTTTATTTATTTTCCCTTTTGTACTTTAACTATTTGCACATAATATGACATTTGAAATGTCTTTATTCTTTTGGAACTTCTGTGAGTGTAATGCTAACTGTTAATTTGTAATTGTTTATTTCATTTTTTGTTTATTATCTAGTTAACTTGCTTTGGCAATGTAAACATATGTTTCCCACGGCATTAAAATCCCCTTAAACTGAACATTGCATTGAGAGAAAGGGGGTGTCTGACATCCTGCTAATGAATATGTAGAATATGTCTTCTCTTCACTGCTTTGAAAGAACCACCTCTAGGGCTAATTCAATCATTCAAAGAAGAGCTGATAGGATCTAATGGCTTAATAATATACATGACATGAGTTATAGGGCTTGCTGTCTTCCTGCCCTGGGAGAGAGGGATGAAGAGAGGACAGGAGACGAGGCCACAGGGCATGACTCCTCTCTACACTCTCCCTCCCTCCCTCCTTCCTTCCCTCCCTCACTACACCTGTACTCTCATGTCAACAGCAGGAGTAGCTGCACCCTGGAGATCAGAGAAGTACGTTCCAATGGGCACCCTATTCCCTACACAGTGCACTACTTTTAACCGGAGCCCTGGTCAATAGTGTACTAAATAGGGAATAGGGTGCAATTCGGGACTGGACCAGACTCAGCAGAGATCCAGTTGAAGTCGGAAGTTTACATACACTTTAGCCAAATACATTTAAACTCAGTTTTTCACAATTCCTGACAATTAATCAGAGTAAAAATTCCCCTGTTTTAGGTCAGTTAGGATCACCACTTTATTTTAAGAATGTGAAATGTCAGAATAATAGTTATTTATTAGTTATATTAGTTATATTAGTTATATTATTTAATTATTTATTTCAGCTTTTATTTTTTTCCATCACATTCCCAGTGGGTCAGAAGTTTACATACACTCAATTAGTATTTGGTAGCATTGCCTTTAAATTGTTTAACTTGGGTCAAACGTTTCGGGTAGCCTTCCACAAGCTTCCAACAATAAGTTTGGTGAATTTTGGCCAATTCCTCCTGACAGAGCTGGTGTAACTGAGTCAGGTTTGTAGGCCTCCTTTCTCGCACATGCTTTTTCTGCCCACACATTTTCTATAGGATTGAGGTCAGGGCTTTGTGAAGGCCACTCCAATACCCTGACTAAGTTGTCTTTAAGCCAATTTTGCCATAACTTTGGTAGTATGCTTGGGGTCATTGTCCATTTGGAAGACCCATTTGCGACCAAGTTTTAACTTCCTGACTGATGTCTTGAGATGTTGCTTCAATATATCCACATCATTTTACTCCCTCATGATGCCATCTATTTTGTGAAATGCACCAGTCCCTCCTGCAGTAAAGCACCCCCACAACATGATGCTGCCACCCCCGTGCTTCATGGTTGGGATGGTGTTCTTCGGGTTGCTAGCCTCCCTTTTTTTCCTCCAAACACAACGATGGTCATTGTGGCCAAACAGTTCTATTTTTGTTTCATCAGACCGGAGGACATTTCTCCAAAAAGTACGATCTTTGTCCCCATGTGCAGTTGCAAACTGTAGTCTTGCTTTTTTATGGTGGTTTTGGAGCAGTGGCTACTTCCTTGCTGAGCGGCCTTTCAGGTTATGTCGATATAGGACTTGTTTTACTGTGGCTATAGATACTTTTGCTACTGTTTCCTCCAGCATCTTCACAAGGTCCTTTGCTGTTGTTCTGGGATTGGTTTGCACTTCTCGCACCAAAGTACGTTCATCTCTAGGAGACAGAACGCGTCTCCTTCCTGAGCGGTATGACGGCTGCGTGGTCCCATGGTGTTTATACTTGCGTACTATTGTTTGTACAGATGAACGTGGTACCTTCAGGCGTTTGGAAATTGCTCCCAAGGATAAACCAGACTTGTGGAGGTCTACAATCTTTTTCTGAGGTCTTGGCTGATTTCTTTTGATTATCCCATGATGTCAAGCAAAGAGGCACTGAGTTTGAAGGTAGGCCTTGAAATACATCCACAGGTACACCTCCAATTGACTCAAATGATGTCAATTAGCCTATCAGAAGCTTCTAAAGCCATGACATCCTTTTCTGGAATTGTATAAGCTGTTTAAAGGCACAGTCAACTTAGTGTATGTAAACTTCTGACCCACTGGAATTGTGATAGAGTGAATTATAAGTGAAATAATCTGTCTGTAAACAATTGTTGGAAAAATGACTTGTGTCATGCACAAAGTAGATGTCCTAACCGATTTGCCAAAATTATAGTTTGTTAACAAGAAATTTGTGGAGTGGTTCAAAAACGAGTTTTAATGACTCCAACCTAAGTGTATGTAAACTTCCGACATCAACTGTATATACAGTACCAGTCAAAAGTTTAGACACACCTACTTATTCAAGGGTTTTTCTTTATTTTGACTATTTTCTACATTGTAGAATAATAGTGAAGACATTCAAAACTATGAAATAACACATATGGAATCATGTAACCAAAAAAGTGTTAAACATATCTAAATATATTTTATTTTTTGAGATTCTTCAAAGTAGCCACCCCTTGCCTTGATGACAGCTTTGCACACTCTTGGCATTCTCTCAACCAGCTTCATGAGGTAGTCATTTCAATCAACAGGTGTGCCTTGTTAAAAGTTAATTTGTGGAATTTGTTTCCTTCTTAATGCATTTGAGCTAATCAGTTGTGTTCTGACAAGGTAGGTGTGATATACAGAAATTAGCCCTATTTGGTAAAAGACCAAGTCCATATTATGGCAAGAACAGCTCAAATAAGGAAAGAGTCCATCATTACTTTAAGACATGAATGTCAGTGAATCTGGAAAATTTCAAGAACTCTGAAAGTGTCTTCAAGTGCAGTAGCAAAAACCATCAAAAGATATGATGAAACTAACTCTCATGAGGACCGCCACATGAAAGGAAGACCCAGAGATACCTCTGCTGCAGAGGATAACTTCATTAGAGTTAACTGCACCTCAGATTGCAATCCAAATAAATGCTTCACAGAGTTCAAGTAACAGACACATCTCAACATCAACTGTTCAGAGGAGACTGAGTGAATCAGGCCTTCATGGTTGAATTGCTGCAAAGAAACCACTACCAAAGGACACCAATAAGAAGAAGAGACTTGTTTGGGTCAAGAAACACGAGCAATGGACATTAGACCGGTGAAAATCTGTCCTTTGGTCTGATGATTCCAAATTACAGATTTTTGTTTCCAACCGCTGTCTTTGTGAGACGCAGACAGGTGAACGGATGATTTTCCGCATGTGTGGTTCCCACCGTGAAGCATGGAGGAGGAGGATGTGATGGTTTGGGGGTGCTTTGCTGGTGACACTGTCAGTGATTTATTTTGAATTCAAGGCACACATAACCAGCATGGCTACAACAGCATTCTGCAGTGAAACGCCATCCCATCTGGTTTCTGCTTAGTGAGATTATTATTTGTTTTTCAACAGGACAATGACCCAACACACCTCCAGGCTGTGTAAGAGCTATTTCACCAAGAAGGAGAGTGATGGAGTGCTGCATCAGATGACCTGGCCTCCACAATCACCTGAGTTGGAGCGCAGAGGGAAGCAGCCAACAAGTGCTCAGCATATGTGGGAACTCCAAGACTGTTGGAAAAGCAATCCAGGTGAAGCTGGTTGAGAGAATGCCAAGAGTGTGCAAAGCTGTCATCAAGGCAACGGGTGTCTTTAACACAGTTTTGGTTACTACATGATTCCATGTGTGTTATTTCATAGTTTTGATGTCTTCACTATTATTCTACAATGTAGAAAATAGTCAAAATAAAGAAAGATCCTTGAATGAGTAGGTGTGTCCAAACTTTTGACTGGTACTGTACATACACTGAGTGTACAAAACATTAAGGACACCTTCCTAATACTGAGTTGCAACCGACCTTTTGACCTCAGAACAGCCTAAATTCTCAACTCTACAAGGTGTTGAAAGTGTTCCACAGGGATTCTAGCCCATGTTGACTCCAATGCTTCCCACCATTCTTGATACACATGGGAAACTGTTGAGCGTGAAAAACCCAGAAGCGTTGAAGTTCTTGTCACAAACCGGTATGCTGGGACCTACTACCATTCCCCCTGCTTGCCCCACTAGAGAGGACGCAGGCTGGGGGGTAGGTAGGGTGCCTTCTGAACCCCTGCTTGCCCCACTAGAGAGGGACCAGGCTGGGGGCCTGGTGGGGGTGCCTTCTGAACCCCTGCTTGCCCCACTAGAGAGGGACCAAGCTGGGGGGTAGGTAGGGTGCCTTCTGAACCCCTGCTTGCCCCACTAGAGAGGGACCAGGCTGGGGGGCTGGTGGGGGTGCCTTCTGAACCCCTGCTTGCCCCACTAGAGAGGGACCAAGCTGGGGGGTAGGTAGGGTGCCTTCTGAACCCCTGCTTGCCCCACTAGAGAGGGACCAGGCTGGGGGCCTGGTGGGGGTGCCTTCCGAACCCCTGCTTGCCCCACTAGAGAGGGACCAAGCTGGGGGGTAGGTAGGGTGCCTTCTGAACCCCTGCTTGCCCCACTAGAGAGGACCCAGGCGGGGGGGCTGGTAGGGCAGGTTGTGGGGTTGCCTTCTAAACCCCTGCTTGCCCCACTAGAGAGGGCCCAGGCTAGGGGGCTGGTAAGGTGGGTGCCTTCTAAACCCCTGCTTGCCCCACTAGAGAGGGCCCAGGCTGGGGGGTTGGTAGGGCGGGTGCCTTCTAAACCCCTGCTTGCCCCACTAGAGAGGACCCAGGCTGGGGGGCTGGTAGGGCAGGTTGTGGGGTTGCCTTCTGAACACCTGCTTGCCCCACTAGAGAGGGCCCAGGCTGGGGGCTGCCTTCTGAACCCCTGCTTGCCCCACTAGAGAGGGCCCAGGCTGGGGGGTAGGTAGGGTGCCTTCTGAACCCCTGCTTGCCCCACTAGAGAGGGCCCAGGCTGGGGGGTAGGTAGGGTGCCTTCTGAACCCCTGCTTGCCCCACTAGAGAGGGCCCAAGCTGGGGGGTAGGTAGGGTGCCTTCTGAACCCCTGCTTGCCCCACTAGAGAGGGCCCAGGCTGGGGGGTAGGTAGGGTGCCTTCTGAACCCCTGCTTGCCCCACTAGAGAGGGACCAGGCTGGGGGGTAGGTAGGGTGCCTTCTGAACCCCTGCTTGCCCCACTAGAGAGGGCCCAGGCTGGGGGGTAGGTAGGGTGCCTTCTGAACCCCTGCTTGCCCCACTAGAGAGGGCCCAGGCTGGGGGGTAGGTAGGGTGCCTTCTGAACTCCTGCTTGCCCCACTAGAGAGGGCCCAGGCTGGGGGGTAGGTAAAGCAGGTTGTGGGGGGTGCCTTCTGAACCCCTGCTTGCCCCACTAGAGAGGGCCCAGGCAGGGGGGCTGGTGGGGGTGCCTGCGGTTCCCCGGGGGGCATGTTTTCTCTCCCTCCCCCGGTCCTGCTCCAGTTAGCTCACTCACTCAAACCCAGACACCATCCCTCTTTCTTTCCCTCCCTCCCCCTCTCTCTCCTGCATTCTGGACCCTACAATTGAAGTCCATTTGCTCTGGTTGATCAGTCCCCTAGCCAAGGGCCATGTCTATCATCAGTGCACAATATTTGTGGCAGAAGTTCATATGCCCCACTTGGGAATAGCCTATCAAGTCCAGATGGGCTTCCTTTAAAAGGCAGAGTAGAATAGACTGCAGACTTGCAGCTCACTTGATAATAGCTAACACACACACACACACACACACACACACACACACACACACACACACACACACACACACACACACACACACACACACACACACACACACACACACACACACACACACACACACACACGGTGGGACAGAACGACAGAACGCATGGACACAATTATTCACCTAATTAACATCTGTTCAGTGACAGGATCGAGAGACTCTCTCTCTCTCTGTGTGTGTGTGTACCATGTGGCACCCTGTCCCCTTACATAGTGCACTACTTTAGACAAGAGCCCTGTTGGTAGCTCTATAAGTAGTGCGTTAAGGAGGCAGCCTCGGTCTACTCCAGCACCTTGATAGCAAACTAGGTAATCATCATAAAATAGAACACACATTTTAAATTAATTAATCATGTAGTTGCTGTACTTCTCACCATTTCACTTTAGATATATATATATATCTAAATTGTGAAATACATTCGGATGATTCCTCAGAAAATAGATGTCAAAACTATTTATAAACTTGATAAAGTTTATGTTAAAAAAGCCAGTCAGAGTCATGCAGATCCCCTCTCCTGTCTGGCACAATGACTTTAGCACCACACAAAGCCCCTGTGGCATCAGACGTAAAGAGTAAAAACATGAATCTAATCATATTCCCCTTGACAGCTGGCCACAGCCTGGCACTAGCGAGGGACACAGAAAAGACACACACACACACACACACACACACACACACACACACACACACACACACACACACACACACACACACACACACACACACACACACACACACACGCACGCACGCACGCACGCACACACACACACACACACACGGAAGGCATAGACAATCAACAAGGCCTTGTTGGGTCCTGGTCTGGTGAGAGCTGGGGGCTAATGACGGTGCTACTTTGGGGCTCTACTAGGAGCTCTACTAGTAGCTCCACTAGGGGCTCCACTAGGGGCTCTACTAGGGGCTCTACCATCTATATTATGGGCTCTACTAGGGGCTCTACTAGGGGCTCTACTAGGGGCTCCACTAGGGGCTCTACCATCTATATTATGGGCTCTACTAGGGGCTCTACTAGGGGCTCTACCATCTATATTATGGGCTCTACTAGGGGCTCCACTAGGGGCTCTACTAGGGGCTCTACCATCTATATTATGGGCTCTACTAGGGGCTCTACTAGGGGCTCTACTAGGGGCTCCACTAGGGGCTCTACTAGGGGCTCTACCATCTATATTATGGGCTCTACTAGGGGCTCTACTAGGGGCTCTACTAGGGGCTCTACCATCTCTATTAGGGGCTCTATTATGGGCTCTACTAGTAGCTCCACTAGGGGCTCCACTAGGGCCTCTACTAGGGGCTCTACCATCTCTATTATGGGCTCTACTAGGGGCTCTACTAGGGACTCTACTAGTGGCTCTACTAGGGGCTATTCTAGGGGCTCTACCATCTATATTATGGGCTCTACTAGGGGCTCTACTAGGGGCTCTACCATCTCTATTATGGGCTCTACTAGGGGCTCTACTAGGGGCTCTACTAGGGGCTCTACTAGTGGCTCTACTAGGGGCTCTACTAGGGGATCTACTAGGGACTCTACTAGGGGCTCTACTAGGGGCTCTACCATCTCTATTAGGGTCTCTACTAGGGTCTCTATTATGGGCTCTACTAGGGTCTCTACCCGGGGCTCTACTAGGGTCTCTACTCAGGGCTCTACTAGGGTCTCTACTAGGGTCTCTACAAGGGTCTGTACTAGGGACTCTACTAGGGGCTCTACCCAGGGCTCTACTAGGGGCTCTACTAGGGGCTCTACTAGGAACTCTACTAGGGTCTCTACTAGGGTCTCTACTAGGGGCTCTACCATCTCTACTAGGGTCTCTACTAGGGTCTCTACTAGGGGCTCTACCATCTCTACTAGGGGCTCTACTAGGGTCTCTACTGAGCTGCAAACTGAGCTGCACTTCCTAACTTCCTGCCAAATGTATGGCAATTTTAGAGACACATATTTCCCTCAGATTACACAGATCCACAAAGAATTCGAAAAAACAAATCCGATTTTGATAAACTCTCATATCTACTGGGTGAAATACCACAGTGTGCCATCACAGCAGCAAGATTTGTGACCTATTGCCACAAGAAAAGGGCGACCAGTGAAGAACAAACACCATTGTAAATACAACCCATAATTATGTTGGTTTATTTCCCCATTTTGTTCTTTAACTATGTGCACGTCGTTACAACACTGTATATAGACATCATATGACATTTGAAATGTTTTTATTATTTTGGAACTTTTGTGAGTGTAATGTTTACTGTTCATTTGTTTATTATCTACTTCACTTGCTTTGGCAATGTTAACATATGTTTCCCAAGCCAATAAAGCCCCTTGAATTGAATTCAATTGAGAGACAGAGAGAGGGTGGGAAGCAGAGAGAGAGAGAAAGAGAGAGAGAGGAAGACAAATGGGTACATAATACTGTCATCATGAGTTAAACCATTGGGGCAGGAAAGTAGCTCCCCCCCCCCCTCCTTCTCTCTCTCCCTTTCAATTCAATTCTATTTTAAGGGCTTTACTGGCATGGAAAACATATGTTTACATTGCCAAAGTAAATGGAATAGAAAATAAACAAAAGGGACATAAACAAGGGAAATAAATAATCAGTAAACATTACACTCACACAAGTTTTTAAAGAATATAGACATTTGAAAATGTTATATTATTTCGCTATGTACAGTGTTTCTCTCAGAGCTGTAGGGCTGCGGCAGGCAGGGAGTATTTGGTTAAGAGGCGTGGAAAAGAGGCTTCCCCCGGCCGCTCCACACATCTGCTGTTCTGTTGGCCTTATTTATTGTGAGATACTCTGCAGGCTTTTCAACAACATGTGGAGATGTTTCTACTGTCACACATTACACAGTGGAGCGAACATAAAGCTACGGTTAGCTCTGGTTAGCATGGCTGAAAGGCTACGGTTAGCATGGCTGAAAGGCTACGGTTAGCTCTGGTTAGCATGGCTGAAAGGCTACGGTTCGCTCTGGTTAGCATGGCTGAAAGGCTACGGTTAGCTCTGGTTAGCATGGCTGAAAGGCTACGGTTAGCTCTGGTTAGCATGGCTGAAAGGCTACGGTTAGCTCTGGTTAGCATGGCTGAAAGGCTACGGTTAGCTCTGGTTAGCATGGCTGAAAGGCTACGGTTCGCTCTGGTTAGCATGGCTGAAAAGCTACGGTTAGCTCTGGTTAGCATGGCTGAAAGGCTACGGTTAGCTCTGGTTAGCATGGCTGAAAGGCTACGGTTAGCTCTGGTTAGCATGGCTGATAAGCTACGGTTAGCTCTGGTTAGCATGGCTGATAGGCTACGGTTCGCTCTGGTTAGCATGGCCGATAGGCTACGGTTAGCTCTGGTTAGCATGGCTGATAGGCTACGGTTAGCTCTGGTTAGCATGGCTGATAGGCTACGGTTAGCTCTGGTTAGCATGGCTGATAGGCTATGGTTAGCTCTGGCTAGCATGGCTGAAAGGCTACGGTTAGCTCTGGTTAGCATGGCTGATAGGCTACGGTTAGCTCTGGTTAGCATGGCTGATAGGCTATGGTTAGCATGGTTGTAATTGACTACAGTGAAGAGGAGAGAACATAAAGCTATGGCTCGAGATGGCTATGCATATTCATGGCATGAGGCATCTTTCTCCATTGAATACAGGCGGATGATGTCAACAACCCTCATCGAATATTAAAAAAAGGGATTGCATTGATGAGATGTATCCACCAATCCTAAGAAAGGATAGGCGGGAGCTAGGCGGATATCATAAGGTGAATGCACCAATTTGTAAGTCGCTCTGGATAAGAGCGTCTGCTAAATGACTTAAATGTAATGTAAATGTAGACAGCACGTTGTGCCACTTTGAGGACAACGAATCCCATTGTTAGGGTGGAGATAAGTGTATCTTGTCGGTATATCCATAATCGTTGGATTAGATCTGTGGTAGATAGGCTACAGTCAGTTACAGCTAGCACTGATAGCTACAGCTAGCTCTGATAGCTACAGCTAGCATTGATAGCTACAGCTAGCGCTGATACAGTAGGCTACAGTTAGCTGTGGTTAGCGCTGATAGGCTGCAGTTAGCTACAGCTAGCGCTGATACATTAGGCTTCAGTGAGCTATGGTTAGCGCTGATAGGCTACAGTTGGCTACGGATAGCGCTGATAGGGTACAGTTAGCTATGGTTAGCGCTGACAGGCTACAGTTAGCTACAGCTATTCTCTATTGAGAATAGAGGAGGCTTTTTGAGCATAGCTAGGCCACAGTAGGTTTATGGTGTCTCTGGTACAGGCCTCTTATACCAGAGTAACTACCTGTGTAAGTGTGTTATAATTATAGTTCCCTTAGCCATCTTGGGATAATGACTACAGTATGTAATGTAAAGTAGTGCTTTCTGTTGGAGAACGCATACAGTTTGTTGAGGTTCTCTGACAGAAACCAACCATGAAGGGAAACACAACATGGCAGCTAGCCTGACCCTCTTTTAGAAAGAAAGAAAGAGAGAGAGAGAGCCAGAGAGAGAGAGAGCGAAAGAGCCAGATAGAGAGAGAGAGAGAAAGCCAGAGAGAGAGTGAGGGGGGGAGAGAGCAAGTTATATTTATGGGTGGATTCTAGGGTATAAATCACCATGGTCTCAGCTCTTAAACAAATACAAATAGCATCTCAGAGAACAGGGGATAAAACAACAAAGGAAGAACATGACTGGAGCATCTTAAGGGCCCACCATCATGTTTCCATCTGTGTTGATTCTTCTTAAGAGAGAGAGAGGAAGGAGAGGGAGAGAGGAAGGAGAGGGAGAGAGGAAGGAGAGGGGAAGGAGAGGGAGAGAGGAAGGAGAGGGAGAGAGGAGAGGAGAGGGAGAGAGGAAGGAGAGGAGAGGGAGAGAGAGAGGAGAGGGAGAGAGAGAGGGAGAGAGAGAGGAGAGGGAGAGAGAGGAGAGGGAGAGAGAGAGGGAGAGAGAGAGGAGAGGGTAGAGAGAGGAAAGGAGAGAGGAAAGAGAGGGAGAGAAAACACATAAAGGGCTCCTCATAACTGCTGCTGCTCTACACAACCTTCTGTTAGGAGGGGGGTGGTGGGTGGCAGCGGCGGTGCTGGTAGTGGTGGTGTGTGTTTGGGGGGGGGTGGGGGGGGGGGGGGGTGAATCAGTCTGTAACTGTCATTACTGTTGTGGACGTTGGGGGGAAAGTCCATGTTTCTGATATTGTCCTTTGTAGAAATGCAAAGAGAAAATAGTTGAAGAGGCTATAGCATGATTAGGGGAGTAGAGGAGAGACACGGTAGGAGGGTTAGGGGAGGAGAGGATAGACAAGGTAGGAGGGTTAGGGGAGGAGAGGAGAGACAAGGTAGGAGGGTTAGGGGAGAGATGAGAGACAAGGTAGGAGGGTTAGGGGAGGAGAGGAGAGGAGAGACACGGTAGGAGGGTTAGGGGAGTAGAGGAGAGACACGGTAGGAGGGTTAGGGGAGAGATGAGAGACAAGGTAGGAGGGTTAGGGGAGGAGAGGAGAGGAGAGACACGGTAGGAGGGTTAGGGGAGTAGAGGAGAGACACAGTAGGAGGGTTAGGGGAGGAGAGGAGAGGAGAGACACGGTAGGAGGGTTAGGGGAGGAGAGGAGAGACACGGTAGGAGGGTTAGGGGAGGAGAGGACAGGTGAGACACGGTAGGAGGGTTAGGGGAGGAGAGGATAGACAAGGTAGGAGGGTTAGGGGAGGAGAGGAGAGGAGAGACACGGTAGGAGGGTTAGGGGAGGAGAGGATAGACAAGGTAGGATGGTTAGGAGAGGAGAGGAGAGGAGAGGAGAGACAAGGTAGGAGGGTTAGTGGAGGAGAGACAAGGTAGGAGGGTTAGGGGAGGAGAGGAGAGACAAGGTAGGAGGGTTAGGGGAGGAGAGGAGAGGAGAGACACGGTAGGATGGTTAAGGGAGGAGAGGAGAGACAAGGTAGGAGGGTTAGGGGAGGAGAGGAGAGGAGAGACACGGTAGGAGGGTTAGGGGAGGAGAGGAGAGACAAGGTAGGATGGTTAGGAGAGGAGAGGAGAGGAGAGACAAGGTAGGAGGGTTAACGGAGGAGAGACAAGGTAGGAGGGTTAGGGGAGGAGAGGAGAGACAAGGTAGGAGGGTTAGGGGAGGAGAGGAGAGACAAGGTAGGATGGTTAACGGAGGAGAGACAAGGTAGGAGGGTTAGGGGAGGAGAGGAGAGACAAGGTAGGATGGTTAGGGGAGGAGAGGAGAGGAGAGGAGAGAAATGGTAGGAGGGTTAGGGGAGGAGAGGAGAGACAAGGTAGGATGGTTAGGAGAGGAGAGGAGAGACAAGGTAGGAGGGTTAACGGAGGAGAGACAAGGTAGGAGGGTTAGGGGAGGAGAGGAGAGACAAGGTAGGATGGTTAGGGGAGGAGAGGAGAGACAAGGTAGGAGGGTTAGGGGAGGAGAGGAGAGACAAGGTAGGATGGTTAGGGGAGGAGAGGAGAGGAGAGACAAGGTAGGAGGGTTAGGGGAGGAGAGACAAGGTAGGAGGGTTAGGGGAGGAGAGGAGAGACAAGGTAGGAGGGTTAGGGGAGGAGAGGAGAGACAAGGTAGGAGGGTTAGGGGAGGAGAGGAGAGACAAGGTAGGATGGTTAGGGGAGGAGAGGAGAGACAAGGTAGGAGGGTTGGGGGAGAGAGGAGAGACAAGGTAGGAGGGTTAGGGGAGGAGAGGAGAGACAAGGTAGGAGGGTTAGGGGAGTAGAGGATAGACAAGGTAGAATGGTTAGGGGAGTAGAGGAGAGACAAGGTAGAATGGTTAGGGGAGGAGAGAGGAGAGACAAGGTAGGAAGTTGAGGAGAGAAGACTAAAGTAGAGAAGAGAAATACATGTCAATTCAGGGCAGTTATACAGTACAGTATATTATCTGTGTTCCTCACCTGGCATCTGATAGCTGTATGGAGCCTGGCCCGTCTGAGGGGTGCTGAAACCAGAGCTGTAGCTGAGGAAGCCTGCCTGTCCAGGGGATTGGGACTGGCTCAGTCCGCCCTCTGTCTTTATGCCTGCCCATAATGGACCTGAATCAGTTAGTAACACCACATTGGTTTGATGCACACACAACTCACTGCTGTCAGACAACTCTAAACCAAGCACTTTGAGTCATATCTTTATCTCTATGTTAAAAGCTATTTAGTATTATATTAAATAGAGCTAGCTTTATAATAAATACAACTAAATATATTAGTATTGTTATCTTTATTATTGTCTCTGTTAACTGAATAATTTTACCAGTAGGACAGATTTTAAAAAATCTGTCTGCTAGTAACTGTTATAATTTATATATTGATAATACACCTAATCCACACTTCAGAATCTACAGTCGTTTGTAATCCCCAAGTCAGAATCAACTGTAGTTTGTAATCCCCAAGTCAGAATCAACTGTAGTTTGTAATCCCCAAGTCAGAATCAACTGTAGTTTGTAATCCTCACTTCAGAATCAACTGTAGTTTGTAATCCCCAAGTCAGAATCAACTGTAGTTTGTAATCCCCAAGTCAGAATCAACTGTAGTTTGTAATCCCCAAGTCAGAATCAACTGTAGTTTGTAATCCTCACTTCAGAATCAACTGTAGTTTGGGGGTTTAAAAATGAACAGACTAATGTAGATTGAAGTTATACAAGAAATATGACGTAGTAAAGCATGTTTGAATAACGTAGCATGTTTGAATGACGTAGCGTGTGTGAATAACGTAGCATGTTTGAATAACGTAGCATGTGTGAATAACGTAGCATGTGTGAATAACGTAGCATGTGTGAATAACGTAGCATGTTTGAATAACGTAGCATGTGTGAATAACGTAGCATGTTTGAATAACGTAGCATGTGTGAATAACGTAGCATGTGTGAATAAAGTAGCATGTGTGAATAACGTAGCATGTTTGAATAACGTAGCATGTGTGAATAACGTAGCATGTTTGAATAACGTAGCATGTGTGAATAACGTAGCATGTGTGAATAAAGTAGCATGTGTGAATAACGTAGCATGTTTGAATGACGTAGCATTTTTGAATAACGCAGCATGTTTGAATAACGTAGCATGTTTGAATAACGTAGCATGTTTGAATAACGTAGCATGTTTGAATAACGTAGCATGTTTGAATGACGTAGCATGTTTGAATAACGTAGCATGTTTGAATAACGTAGCGTGTGTGAATAACGTAGCATGTTTGAATAACGCAGCATGTTTGAATAACGTAGCATGTTTGAATAACGTAGCATGTTTGAATAACGTAGCATGTTTGAATAACGTAGCATGTTTGAATAACGTAGCATGTTTGAATAACGTAGCGTGTTTGAATAACGTAGCGTGTTTGAATAACGTAGCATGTGTGAATAACGTAGCATGTTTGAATAACGTAGCATGTTTGAATAACGTAGCATGTTTGAATAACGTAGCATGTTTGAATAACGTAGCGTGTGTGAATAACGTAGCATGTTTGAATAACGTAGCATGTTTGAATAACGTAGCGTGTGTGAATAACGTAGCATGTGTGAATAACGTAGCATGTTTGAATAACGTAGCATGTTTGAATAACGTAGCGTGTGTGAATAACGTAGCGTGTTTGAATAACGTAGCATGTGTGAATAACGTAGCATGTTTGAATAACGCAGCATGTTTGAATAACGTAGCATGTTTGAATAACGTAGCATGTTTGAATAACGTAGCATGTTTGAATAACGTAGCGTGTTTGAATAATGTAGCGTGTTTGAATAACGTAGCATGTTTGAATAACGTAGCATGTTTGAATAACGCAGCATGTTTGAATAACGTAGCATGTTTGAATAACGTAGCATGTTTGAATGACGTAGCATGTTTGAATAACGTAGCGTGTTTGAATAACGCAGCATGTTTGAATAACGTAGCATGTTTGAATGACGTAGCATGTTTGAATAACGTAGCGTGTTTGAATAACGTAGCATGTGTGAATAACGTAGCATGTGTGAATAACGTAGCGTGTTTGAATAACGTAGCATGTTTGAATAACGTAGCATGTTTGAATAACGTAGCATGTTTGAATAACGCAGCATGTGTGAATAACGTAGCGTGTGTGAATAACGCAGCATGTTTGAATAACGTAGCATGTTTGAATAACGTAGCATGTTTGAATAACGTAGCGTGTTTGAATAACGTAGCGTGTGTGAATAACGTAGCGTGTGTGAATAACGTAGCGTGTGTGAATAACGTAGCATGTTTGAATAACGTAGCATGTTTGAATAACGTAGCATGTTTGAATAACGTAGCATGTTTGAATAACGTAGCGTGTTTGAATAACGTAGCGTGTGTGAATAACGTAGCGTGTGTGAATAACGTAGCGTGTGTGAATAACGTAGCATGTTTGAATAACGTAGCATGTTTGAATAACGCAGCGTGTTTGAATAATGTAGCGTGTTTGAATAACGTAGCATGTTTGAATAACGTAGCATGTGTGAATAACGTAGCGTGTTTGAATAACGTAGCGTGTTTGAATAACGTAGCATGTGTGAATAACGTAGCATGTTTGAATAACGTAGCATGTTTGAATGGCTAAAAGATGGACGATCTCTGAATTATTGCACAAGTAATAAAAACAACACACTTGCTACTAGTGTTTGTTATTAGTCCAACTGCCGGTCGGTTATTTTGACTCAAACTCAACCTCTTTCCTATGCCATGGCAGGTCCACTACCACTCAAATAAACACTCTGTGCGTTCCAAATGGCATGTTATTCTCTATATACTGTAGTGCACTACTTCTGGTGAAAAGTAGTGCACTATATAGGGGATAGGGTATCATTGTGATGCATGTTCTAAATTCCTGGTCATATTGGACATTCTGTGGGGGGGTCAAGGCCTTCTAAACGTCTTCGGACAAATAGAGAACATGGTTATGTACGTTGCTGTTTCGTTCCTATGATGCCTGAAGACACCATTGTTTTGTTGTTGTTATTTTTGAAATGTATATTTCAATATATTTCAAACCAAAGACTCAGCGTAGTTCTAGGCCTCCTTTTGTTTTATCGTGGGAACTGTTTGTCCTGAGCTATGTGTTTATTTGCAATACCCCGGCGAAGAGCTGTATAGCACGTAGTATTACCAAGACTACACAACTAGCATGCAATTTCAATATGAACAGTCTAATGTAGATTGAAGTTATACAAGAAATATGACGTAGTAAAGCATGTGTGAATGACGTAGCATAATATTATAATATGAGTTATATTAGTTCTTATTCAGCTAATATATATATATATATATATATATATATATATATATATAATATATATGTAACCAAGACTAGTCTATATATATATATATTATATATAATTATAATGATATATATATATATTATTAGCTGAATAAGAACTAATATTATAATATTATGAACATCATAACCTTACTTTGAATTAGAACAGGAACAATATAAAGATGAATCCTTATGAAAATAAAGTATATTTACAGAGCCTTCATAAAGCATTCATTCTCCTTGACTTGTTCCACATGTTGTTGAAAACATGTTTGAAAATGTATTGACAATTAAATAGAGAAATATCAAATTTACATAACAATCACCTTTGGCAGCGATTACAACTGTGAGTCTTTCTGGGTAAGTCTCTAAGAGATTTACAAACATGTATTGGAATAATATTTGCAGAATATTCTTTAAAAAATTATTCAAGCTCTGTCAAGTTGGTTGTTGATCATTGCTAGACAACTATTTTCAAGTCTTGCCATAGATTTCCAAGCTTATTTAAGTCAAAATTGTAATTAGGCCATTCGGGAACATTCAACGTTATATTATATACACTCCAGTGTATATTTGGCCTTGTGTCTTAGGTTATTGTCCTGCTGAAAGGTGAATTTGTCTCCCAGTGTCTGGTGGAAAGCAGACTGAACCAGGTTTCATTGATACACCATCCAAAGTGTAATTAATAACTTCACCATGCTCAAAGGGATATTCAATGTCTGCTTTTTTATTTTTACCCATCTACCAATAGGTGCCCTTCTTTATGAGGAATTGGAGAACCTCCCTGGTCTTTGTGGTTGAATCTGTGTTTGAAATTCACTGCTTGACTGAGGGACCTTACACATAATTGTATGTGGGGTGCAGCTATGATGTAGTCATTCAAACATCATGTTAAACACTAGTATTGCACACAGAGTGAGTAACTTATTACGTGACTTGGTAAACACATGTTTAGTCCTGAACTTATTTAGGCTTGTTATAACAAATAGCTTGAATACTTATTGACTTAAGACATTTCAGCTTTTCATTTATTATTAATTTGTAAAAAATGTCTAAAAACACAATTCCCACTTTGACATGATGTAGTATTGTGGTGTAGTCCAGTGATACACCATCTCAATGAAATCCATTTTAAACTCTGGCTGTAAAGCAACCAAATATTTTCTGAGGGCCCTGATCTTTATCATATATAGACATATTATTATCACATTTTATTCTATATTACAAAGATACGTGTAATATAGCTAACTATAAGTAATATAAGGGTATTTGCATGTGTGGCATGAGGTGCCCTGATGATACGAATACATCTAGTACATAGAAATGGAAGTGATGGGTTTGTAATGTAATGCATTCAGAGGCATGGGTTTGGCCTGTGCTTACCATAGGCAGGTATCCCGTAGGGTTGTCCAGGCTGGGGGTAGCTAGCATAGGCTGCGGCCTGCTGCATTCCTGTGGTGTACTGTGTCTGACCGTACGCAGCCATATTTTGGGATGAAGGAGTAGGGAGAATATGTGGATACGGTCTGCTATTTCAGAAAAGAAACAAGGAGAAGAGAGAGAGAGAGAGAGAGAGAGAGAGAGAGAGAGAGAGAGAGAGAGAGAGAGAGAGAGAGAGAGAGAGATAAAGAGAAATAAATAAAATGAAAGAAAGAGAGAAAGAAAGAGAGAAAGAAAGAAAGAGAGAAAGGAGGAACATATTTTACCAAACACAAAAAACCATAACAATACGGACACATTGTTTGTGTTTCTGCTACATAATGTTACATAGTGGTCAGAAGCTCGTAAAGAGAGATAGTAATTAGTACAGGAGTAGGACTAGCATTAGCAAAATAAGAAGTATACGTCGCAAAGGACATTTTTACAAGATAATAATTACAACTGATTTTGTAAGTGCACAAACTGCAGACATCCAGGCAAAACAAAGCAGGTAGAAACGTCCACATCTAGCAGCAGGATCTAATTAAAGGAACCAAATGAAGTTGGATGCCGGTTATTTTCTAAAGCAAAATAAAAGAAGCCTTACTTGGAAGGGTAAATCTGAGAGGAGAACTGGTGTGTTTGTCTTGGGCTGTAGCCACTGGTTCCAATAACTGAGAGAGTTGAAAAGAAAGGAGGGGGGCAAGTACATATTTAAACATTAAAGATATAAGGTAAATATTATCTTTCGCCAACAGAACTTCTGGATTCCTAGGAAAGTGTAATTGCGTTGCGTTACTCCATTTATTTCCCCAACCTTATTTAAGGTTTAAAACCCGGAGCGCAATAATGAAGTACAAATAATCAGATAAAAAACCCTGTTGGGTTTATTCTGCTGACCAGCGTATATTCTGTGTGTATCTCTGGCTGTATCCCAAATGGCACCCCACAAAATGATACTTCGGCTGTCCCCATAGGAGAACCCGTTTTAGTTCCAGGTAGAACCCTTTTGGGTTCTACATGGAACCCAAAAGTGTTCTACCTGGAACCAAAAAGAGTTCTCATATGGGACAGCCGAAGAAACATTCTGGAACCCTTTTTTTCTAAGAGTGTAAGGAATAGGGTGCTATTTGGGATATAGCCTCTGTGAGATACTTTGGCGCTGCCATGACGACAGCTAGGCTGGCGTAAACACACTCAGAATGGTCTGAATCAATGTGGGCCTGTTGCCTGGGGCCTGTCCCAAATGGAACCCTATTCCCTTATAGCGCACTACTTTTGACCAGGGCCCGTACGTAGGGAATAGTGTGCCGTTTGGAATCCATCCCCAGGCTTCAAGGCCAGGCCAGGACTAAATTGAAAGTGATTGCTTGTAACTAGCGCCGCTACCACATTATCATTCCTTCATGAAACACACGGCCATATCACTGTGGATCCACTTCCTAATCAACGTTTTTCAACACACACACACAAACCTACTGCGACCACGGCTATATTTTCACGTTGTCTTTGCACTTTAGTAAAGGCTATTTTAAGTCAGTGCATAGTGTATAGTTTTGAGTAAAAATCTTTTTTAATTATTTTTTGTTACAATAACACACCAAATGTAACACCAAATGTACAGTTATGCTTTTCGAAATTATAATAATTTTTATATATATATTTCCATTCATCTTTAGAAACAATAAATACAGCTAGTAAATTTAACACGGTCAAAATCAGGTGTGAAATGCAACACATGAAAAAATACTGATCATTTACAAAAAAAAGAAAGATAGAAAAGCCAGTAATGATAAACATAATCTTAGTCTTGCAATTGAAATCTGTTAAACCAGTCCAAAAGCCCTAGTCCCATAGTATAGAAAGCCTCCTGAGTGGTGCAGCGGTCTAAGGCACTGCATCTCAGTGCTAGAGGCGTCACTACAGACCCTGTTTTGTTCCTGGGCTGTATCACAACCGACCGTGATTGGGAGTCCCATTGGGCGGCGCACAATTGGCCCAGCGTGTGTCCGGGTTAGGGTTTGGCCCGGGGTAGGCCGTCATTATAAATAAGAATTTGTTCTTAACTGACTTGCCTAGTTAAATAAAAGGTTAAATAAAAAATCTAAATCACTGAACCAGGTTCAAATGTCCTCTTACAGTCAACTGACACAAACAAAGTATATAGTTGCGGACGAGGAGGGGGATACTAAGGATGTGTCCCAAATGGCATCCCATTTTATATATAGTGCACCATTTTTGACCAGAGACTATGGGCCTTTGACTATGGGCACTGGTCTCTAAAGTAGTGCACTATATAGGGTGCAATTTAAGACGACCTACTGTAGATGTCTGGCATGTAATTGTAACTGTATGTAACTGTACCTGTATGTAACTGTAACTGTATGTAACTGTATGTAACTGTACCTGTATGTAACTGTAACTGTATGTAACTGTAACTGTATGTAACTGTATGTAACTGTATGTAACTGAATGTAACTGTATGTAACTGTATGTAACTGTAACTGCATGTAACTGTAACTGTATGTAACTGTATGTAACTGAATGTAACGGTATGTAACTGTATGTAACTGTAACTGCATGTAACTGTAACTGTATGTAACTGTATGTAACTGTAACTGTATGTAACTGTAACTATATAACTGTATGTAACTGTACATGTATGTAACTGTATGTAACTGTATGTAACTGTAACTATGTAACTGTACCTGAATGTAACTGTATGTAACTGAATGTAACTGTAACTGTATGTAACTGTATGTAACTGAATGTAACTGTAACTGTATGTAACTGTAACTGTATGTAACTGTATGTAACTGTATGTAACTGAATGTAACTGTAACTGTATGTAACTGTAAATGTATGTAACTGTATGTAACTGTAACTGTATGTAACTGTATGTTACTGTATGTAACTGTAACTGTATGTAACTGTATGTAACTGTAACTGTATGTAACTGTAACTGCATGTAACTGTATGTAACTGAATGTAACCGTATGTAACTGTATGTAACTGTAACTGCATGTAACTGTATGTAACTGTATATAACTGCATGTAACTGTATGCAACTGTATATAACTGTAACTGCATGTAACTGTATGTAACTGTATGTAACTGTATGTAACTGTATATAACTGTAACTGCATGTAACTGTATGTAACTGTAACTGTATGTAACTGTATGTAACTGTATGTAACTGTAACTGCATGTAACTGTATGTAACTGTAACTGCATGTAACTGTATGTAACTGTATGTAACGGTATGTAACTGCATGTAACTGTATGTAACTGTATGTAACTGAATGTAACTGTAACTGTATGTAACTGTATGTAACTGAATGTAACTGTAACTGTATGTAACTGTATGTAACTGCATGTAACTGTATGTAACTGTATGTAACTGTAACTGTATGTAACTGTATGTAACTGTAACTGCATGTAACTGTATGTAACTGTAACTGCATGTTACTGCATGTAACTGTATGTAACTGTAACTGTATGTAACTGTATGTAACTGTAACTGCATGTAACTGTATGTAACTGTAACTGTATGTAACTGTATGTAACTGTATGTAACTGTATGTAACTGTAACTGTATGTAACTGTATGTAACTGTAACTGTATGTAACTGTATGTAACTGTAACTGCATGTAACTGTATGTAACTGTATGTAACTGTATGTAACTGTAACTGTATGTAACTGTAACTGTATGTAACTGTATGTAACTGTAACTGTATGTAACTGTATGTAACTGTAACTGCATGTAACTGTATGTAACTGTAACTGTATGTAACTGTATGTAACTGTAACTGCATGTAACTGTATGTAACTGTAACTGTATGTAACTGTATGTAACTGTAACTGCATGTAACTGTATGTAACTGTAACTGTATGTAACTGTATGTAACTGTAACTGCATGTAACTGTAACTGTATGTAACTGTAACTGTATGTAACTGTATGTAACTGTAACTGTATGTAACTGTATGTAACTGTAACTGTATGTAACTGTAACTGTATGTAACTGTATGTAACTGTAACTGTATGTAACTGTAACTGTATGTAACTGTATGTAACTGTAACTGTATGTAACTGTATGTAACTGTAACTGTATGTAACTGTATGTAACTGTAACTGTATGTAACTGTAACTGCATGTAACTGTATGTAACTGTAACTGTATGTAACTGTATGTAACTGTAACTGTATGTAACTGTATGTAACTGTAACTGTATGTAACTGTATGTAACTGTAACTGCATGTAACTGTATGTAACTGTATGTAACTGTAACTGTATGTAACTGTAACTGTATGTAACTGTATGTAACTGTATGTAACTGTAACTGTATGTAACTGTATGTAACTGTAACTGTATGTAACTGTAATTGTATGTAACTGTATGTAACTGTAACTGTATGTAACTGTAACTGTATGTAACTGTATGTAACTGTAACTGCATGTAACTGTAACTGTATGTAACTGTATGTAACTGTAACTGTATGTAACTGTAACTGTATGTAACTGTATGTAACTGAATGTAACTGTATGTAACTGTATGTAACTGTAACTGCATGTAACTGTATGTAACTGTATATAACTGCATGTAACTGTATATAACTGTATGTAACTGTAACTGTATGTAACTGTAACTGTATGTAACTGTATATAACTGTATGTAACTGTAACTGTATATAACTGTAACTGTATATAACTGTAACTGTATGTAACTGTAACTGTATGTAACTGTAACTGTATGTAACTGTATATAACTGTATGTAACTGTAACTGTATATAACTGTAACTGTATATAACTGTAACTGTATGTAACTGTATGTAACTGTAACTGTATGTAACTGTAACTGTATATAACTGTAACTGTATATAACTGTAACTGTATGTAACTGTATATAACTGTAACTGTATATAACTGTAACTGTATGTAACTGTATGTAACTGTAACTGTATGTAACTGTAACTGTATGTAACTGTAACTGTATGTAACTGTAACTGTATATAACTGTAACTGTATATAACTGTAACTGTATGTAACTGTATGTAACTGTAACTGCATGTAACTGTAACTGAATGTAACTGTAACTGAATGTAACTGTAACTGTAACTGCATGTGTATGGCCCCAGGGAAACATTGCTATTATTATTGAACACTTTTCTCACATCATCATCAGCACCTGCTACCGGTTGACTAAACCTTCTAATAGCAGCTCTCACACACACACACACACACACACACACACACACACACACACACACACACACACACACACACACACACACACACACACACACACACACACACACACACACACACCTCCCCCCTCCGGCTAGGTTCCCCTCCCCTGAGGCTCCAGGGGTGTAAAGTAACTAAATGTCATTAATATTGTCAAAGACAGAAGTGATTTATGGGAGGGGAGCGTTAACGTATCGGGTACTGAGTTAAACAGTTCTAGAAAAAAGGCAGAATTAGCAGCATGGTTACTGAGGTGATGTTTAATTATACTGGTAGTGAGGTGATGTTTAATTATACTGGTAGTGAGGTGATGTTTAACTATACTGGGTAGTGAGGTGATGTTTAATTATAATGGGTACTGAGGTGATGTTTAATTATACTGGGTAGTGAGGTGATGTTTAACTATACTGGTACTGAGGTGATGTTTAATTATACTGGGTAGTGAGGTGATGTTTAATTATACTGGTAGTGAGGTGATGTTTAATTATACTGGTAGTGAGGTGATGTTTAACTATACTGGGTACTGAGGTGATGTTTAATTATACTGGGTAGTGAGGTGATGTTTAATTATACTGGGTACTGAGGTGATGTTTAATTATAATGGGTACTGAGGTGATGTTTAATTATACTGGTAGTGAGGTGATGTTTAACTATACTGGTACTGAGGTGATGTTTAATTATACTGGGTAGTGAGGTGATGTTTAATTATACTGGGTAGTGAGGTGATGTTTAACTATACTGGTACTGAGGTGATGTTTAATTATACTGGGTAGTGAGGTGATGTTTAATTATACTGGTAGTGAGGTGATGTTTAATTATACTGGGTACTGAGGTGATGTTTAATTATACTGGGTACTGAGGTGATGTTTAATTATACTGGGTACTGAGGTGATGTTTAATTATACTGGTAGTGAGGTGATGTTTAACTATACTGGGTAGTGAGGTGATGTTTAACTATACTGGGTACTGAGGTGATGTTTAACTATACTGGGTACTGAGGTGATGTTTAATTATACTGGGTACTGAGGTGATGTTTAATTATACTGGTAGTGAGGTGATGTTTAATTATACTGGGTACTGAGGTGATGTTTAATTATACTGGTAGTGAGGTGATGTTTAATTATACTGGTAGTGAGGTGATGTTTAACTATACTGGTAGTGAGGTGATGTTTAATTATACTGGTAGTGAGGTGATGTTTAATTATACTGGGTACTGAGGTGATGTTTAATTATACTGGTAGTGAGGTGATGTTTAATTATACTGGTAGTGAGGTGATGTTTAACTATACTGGTAGTGAGGTGATGTTTAATTATACTGGTAGTGAGGTGATGTTTAATTATACTGGGTACTGAGGTGATGTTTAACTATACTGGTACTGAGGTGATGTTTAATTATACTGGTAGTGAGGTGATGTTTAATTATACTGGGTACTGAGGTGATGTTTAACTATACTGGTAGTGAGGTGATGTTTAATTATACTGGTAGTGAGGTGATGTTTAATTATACTGGTAGTGAGGTGATGTTTAATTATACTGGTACTGAGGTGATGTTTAATTATACTGGTACTGAGGTGTGATGGTTCCTTGTGCAGCAGTGTGAGCGGGAGCGTTAGTGAGGTGATGTTTGGCGGAGGTGGAAAAGATGACCATATATTGCTTACATACAACATGAGTTTGATACAGGTCAGGCTGAGGAAACAGGAAACCAGATCATTCTACTGCTCTGCTATTCACGCAAAATATTTTATTTTATGCGGCACGCAAACACACACACACACACACACACACACACACACACACACACACACACACACACACACACACACACACACACACACACACACACACACACACACACACACACACACACACACACACACACACGGGTCCCCCTCCCGTCTCACCTGATCCTGAGAAGCTGTCTAGGGAGGCGTCGGCTACTGGGGTGGTGATGTCACTGCTGCTCATTGGTTCTGTTTTAACTGGGGACAAAGACAACACACACACCATCAGCACACACACACACACACACACAAACCATGAGCACACACACACCATCGACACACACACACACACACGCACACACACACCATCGACACACACACACACACCATCGACACACACACACACCATCGACACACACACGCACACCACAACTGCCACTATAGCTGGTGGGTTTAGTTGTCTGGGATGTCTTTGACCATACACCCAGAACTACACCAGAACTACAGTGGAACTACGGTGGAACTACAGTGGAACTACAGTGGAACTACAGTGGAACTCACACTCAGTGGAATGTGTTGTAAACAATACTGGAGTGGAATGCAAGAGGGGAAATACTTGACTAATATTCGTCACAACTTTTACATTCTGTTCCTTTAGACTAGAGCCGAATCGTTTTTTCAAAATGTCATTTATAATAATAACGTTTGTTGGATTAATTTTAGGGATCATTTACATGTAATTATATGGGATTAACATGCTCCTAGGCGTAGATTAAGATAAATTATCTCTCAATACTTTTAAGAACTTTTGAGGAAAATAAAACATTTGCCTAATTGTTAATCAATTAAACCAACAAAAAGAGACCTTCCTCATTTCAACCTGTTGACTTAACTATGAATAAAACCAAACCATCATTTAACAGCTTTTCTATGTACAGTACTGACTATTCATTTGTTCCCATCCACAGTTTGAGCATACACTGTTACAACAGTGAATTGAATAGTAACAGGCAGACGACAGCCCGTCAATACATTTTGAACCCATCAATCAATCAAAGTAATCAATCAATTAATATATAATTAACATGATATGCAATTAACATAATAATTAATGTTCACTAATTACTGTATGGCTTACCCCAGGTTATAATGTAGCGTCAGGGGAAAGATAGGTAAACACAGTCAATAGTAGGAGGATACTGGTGTAAAATGGCCCCTGCATGGAGAGGGAGTCAGTCTGCATGGACGTGCAAATACGATTGAAATGTCAAGACAATATAGTGTGTATAAAATCTGTTTTAAGAACTGTAGCAAATGGAGCGTGACCCCATGCCCCGCTGAGCCTCTCAGAGATATAACACTGATAGCTCAGTGGAGAGGATTTTACAGTTATCTGACAGCTAGGGAATCTTTGAAATCAATCCATTTCACATCAGGCAGCAAGCAAGCTTTGGGATGGGAAGGGGGCAAAACAAATTCACATCATGTGGGTAAAGGGAGTCATGCTCTATGTGTCTCTATCTCTCATGGTTTTAAAGAAGCTTTTCCCTGTCATGTTTTACTTTGATCATTCTGCTGAGGAATTGTTGACGAGAGAGGGGGAGGGAGAGTTGGAGGGAGAGAGGGAGGGAGAGCGGGAGTCAGAGCAGGAGGGAGAGTATGAGGGAGAGGGAGAGAAGGCAGGAGAGTGGGAGGGAAAGTAGAAGGGAAAGTAGGAGGGAGAGTGGGAGGGAGAGGGAGAGTAGGAGGGAGAGTAGGAGTCCGAGCAGGAGGGAGAGTAGGAGGCAGAGTGGGAGGGAGAGTATGAGGGAGAGTGGGAGGAAGAGTGGGAGGGAGAGTAGAAGGGAGAATAGGAGGGAGAGGGAGAGTAGGAGGGAGAGCGGGAGGGAGAGTAGGAGGGAGAGTGGGAGAGAGTGGGAGGGAGAGTAGGAGGGAGAGTGGGAGGAAGAGTATGAGGGAGAGTAGGAGGGAGAGCGGGAGGGAGAGTAGGAGGGAGAGTGGGAGAGAGTGGGAGGGAGAGCGGGAGGGAGAGTAGGAGGGAGAGTAGGAGGGAGAGCGGGAGGGAGAGCGGGAGGGAGAGCGGGAGGGAGAGTGTTTTTGGAATAACACATTTAGGTAGAGATAATACAATACAGATACATAGGATGTGTGTGAGTGTGTGTGTGAGTGTGTGTGAGTGTGTGTGTGTAGGTATACTAGCTAACATAATGGGGGGACATCGTGGTGTAACACTGCATGCACAGACTAGAGGTCCCACTCAGGTGTTCACAGAGAAGCACACAATGATCCACCGTACTCATGAAACACAGCATGGAACAACGTCCGAAAGGACTCAAATCAAACAATGCACGGTGTCCACAGGATCCACAACCAGCCAGTCTCAAACCATGCTTCACACACATCAACAAAACACTAGTGCAACAACTACATAACGCCATGAAAGGCACAATAGTTGAAGAAACTATTAGAATTTAAAAAAATAGATGTGTTATCTATTGAGAACAATTAATTAATTGGATATTTTCATTTAAAGTAGTAAAAAAAAAAAAGAGTAAAAAGCACAAGGTGTTTTTTTTTCTCCTCTCTTTCTTGTCTTTTCTAAGTTGAAACACCAAGTATTGTCCTTTCATTGTTGTCCCCACCAGAAGTGCACCGACCTGCAGCCGACTGTGAGCTAGAGCTTAACAACCAGTCAGCTGTGGTGAGCATTGTGATGTTATCACCTATATGGGAAACAGAGAATAGGATACATGACAATCTGACTTCACCACGCTCTAACGACAGGCTCTTTTGTCCCGCAGAGGACAAATTACACCCTACTCCCTATGGAGAGCACTGCTTTTGTCAAACAATCGGTCAAAAGTAGTGCACTACATATATATATAGTGCACGACATAGGGTATAGGGTGCAATTTGGGACGCCCAGACACTCCCTAAAACCACAAGAAATAGTGATTTTTCTTATCAAGATGACATTTTTTAAGGTAGACTTTGAAGCGCATGTGCGGGTTTGTAATAGGGCCCTGCTAGCGACGTAGGTTCAACTAGAGAGAGTGTTGGTTTGAGACGACACAACAAAGCCTACTCACCTGAGTCAATAGGGACATATAGAAATGTACAAACCACATGCAAAACTACAACCCATTTTCATACCGTGAGCTTTTGAATAATTACACGGGTGCTTAAATATACTGCTAATAGTTCCTCTGTAAACACAGAGACAATAGCATCAGATTTACAAAGCAGATCGTTTTCATATCGTTTTCATATCTAGATCAAATACAGGGGGGGGGGTTTAAATTGTGTATTAAAACCCCAATGCAGTAAGTCTATAAGCCATCAGGTCACTAGTAGGTTTCCATGTTATTCAGGACTACAGAGAAGTAGACTGGAGGAAAGCAGTAGTACCCACACTTTCATTGTTGACTTCACCTTTTGAAAATGGAAAACAGATCCCGATTTCAACGGGGTAGCACCTGGAGACGTTTTATTGCCATTCAGGCATTTCACAACTTAGCAGAGGCATAAAACGCTACACAGGAGGAGGTGAGGTTAAATAAAAAGTCCCCTCTATCTCTGCTCTGCTTTGAGACCCGTACAAACTTAAATTGTACAACTGATGAAGCTACAACGCAATTGGTACAATGGTTGTGATACAACGGAGTTTATTTTCTGCACAAAAAATAATCACAACATGGGACATAATAAGCATTACATTTTCCGTGCAGGCTAACTCTCCGTTGTATCACACAAATATCATTTTGTACCACAACCATTGTGTCAAGTTTAACGTTTGAAAGTTTTACATCGGTTTTTTACCTGATTGTCTACAGGGCTCAGCCTATCTCTCTCCCATGTCGTATAGTGAATTTAGAGTCCACACAGCGAAAGTGAGGGAAGCATTAAAGAAGAAAATCCCTCAGCACATACCTTCAGTGCCATTGGGGGTCATGGAATTGGTATTGATATGGGAGTTGTCGAGTCTGGGACCATTAGGGGATTCACGGCTGTGAGGACTGGCTAGATCCTGCATGTCCATAGACCTGACGGACGAGAGACACACACACACACACACATACAGAAGACAGACCGCACACACACACAGACGGAAGTAGACACGCACACACGCACGCACGCACGCACGCACGCACGCACGCACGCACGCACGCACGCACACACACACACACACACACACACACACACACACACACACTTATTTACTCACATCTTGCCAGAACCATCAAGGGAAGACAAATGCATGGTAAAGAGCTAGCCTATAGATGTATCAGTTTTAAGCATGTTTTTCTCTTAAACCTACTGATAACAACATGGGTAAAACTGTTGATTCGAAATGTTTATTCATTTAAAGTAAACAAATAAAAAAACCTCAACTGGAGTTTGAGATTTGTTTTTGTATCTTAAAGCTATAAATACTATCAATAGATTGAACTAAGTTCTGGAAAGACAAACATAATGTCATCTCCGCTTACTAATGTTATCTCTGCGTATTAATGTTATCTCTGTTTATTAATGTTATCTCTGCTTACTAATGTTATCTCTGCTTTTTTATGTATCTGCTTGTTAATGTTATCTCCGCTTATTAATGTTATATCTGCTTACTAATGGTATATCCGCTTATTAATGTTATCTCTGCTTATTAATGTTATCTCTGCGTATTAATGTTATCTCTGCTTACTAATGGTATATCCGCTTATTAATGCTATCTCCGCTTATTAATGTTATCTCTGCTTATTAATGTTATCTCTGCTTATTAATGTTATCTCCACTTATTAATGTTATCTCTGCGTATTAATGTTATCTCTGCTTATTAATATTATCTCTGCTTATTAATGTTATCTCTGCTTATTAATGTTATCTCTGCTTATTAATGTTATTTCTGCTTATTAATGTTATTTCTGCTTTTTAATAGTATCTCTGCTTATTAATGTTATATCTGCTTATTAATATTATCGCTACTTATTAATGGTATCTCTGCTTACTAATGTTATCTCTGCTTATTAATGTTATTCGCTTATTAATGTTATCTTTGCTTATTAATATTATCTCTGCTTTTTGATAGTATATCTGTGTATTAATAGTATCTCTGCTTATTAATAGTATATCCGCTTATTAATGGTATCTCCGCTTATTAATGTTATCTCTGCTTATTAATGTTATCTCTGCTTATGAATGTTATCTCTGTTTATTAATGTTATCTCTGCTTATTAATGTTATCTCTGCTTATTAATGTTATCTCTGCTTATTTCTTTCATAATACAATTCAAACTAGGCCTACTGCTATACACTCAATTATAACATATTATATTGACCCTATTTAATTATATATCAGCAATATATGATAGTATAACATCAATATAGATTATAATTTAAATAATTTAAATAGATGAGCTCAGTAATAGAGACATTAAAGCACACATGAGCGTATTGCCAATTTTAGACTAGATGAAAAAGCAGCTTCTACAATATACAGCATTCACTCCATGTTGATTAATGTACGTACTCATGCTAGTCTACAGTATAGTAATTATATAGACATCCTTATTATACAGTGTGAACACACTCTGTGATGGGAGGCTATGGTTAAAGTAGTTAGTTGCTAGAAGTTTAGAAGAGCTGTTCTCTAAATGATTCTAAGAGTAGCTAGCTACTTCTCTAAGTGATTAGCTACTTCTCCAAGTGATTAGCTACTTCTCCAAGTGATTAGCTACTTCTCCAAGTGATTAGCTACTTCTCCAAGTGATTAGCTACTTCTCCAAGTGACTAGCTACTTCTCCAAGTGACTAGCTACTTCTCCAAGTGATTAGCTACTTCTCCAAGTGATTAGCTACTTCTCCAAGTGATTAGCTACTTCTCCAAGTGACTAGCTACTTCTCCAAGTGATTAGCTACTTCTCCAAGTGATTACCTACTTCTCCAAGTGATTAGTTACTTCTCCAAATGATTAGAAGAGTTTGTTCTCTGAGTGATTCTGCGTGCTCTGTCTGTGGCTCAGTGAAGAGAGATGAGAATGCCTAGTTTCACGACGCATCAGTTTGCTCTGGCAACCATCTTAATTGTTTCTGTGTTTATACTGAAGACCACGCCATTGAAAACATTATTCTATCCCCTCGATGTTGCTGTGAAAAGTTGCTCAGCCATATGGAGGTTAGTTAAAACAGGCCGAGGAGAGATGAACCATGACACAAATCTTGTCTTTTTGTCACTGAGCCCAATGCAACATACTGTTTGTTAAATTAGGGAGAAATGTTTGGTACATTAAACTGCTTTTTTTTCAGTTACATTTACAGACTGTATATCTCTTTTATCAATCAACTAAACTAAGCTGTTTGTGTCGTTTGCACCCACACAAAAAAAATCATGTTTTGTTTAATGCAAACGCAATCTGATAGGATGAAATGATATGTCTGCTATTTCAACAATCTGCTAAAATTAAATATTTGCTATTTCCACAATCCAATCAAATGAAATGATATGTCTGATATATCAACAATCCAATCAAATGAAATTATATGTCTGATATATCAACAATCCAATCAAATGAAATGATATGTCTGATATATCAACAATCCAATCAAATGAAATGATATGTCTGATATATCAACAATCCAATCAAATGAAATGTCTGCTATTTAAATAATGTTGGGATGGAAAGATATAGTCAATAGACTATTAATTTAAAACAGAAATACACAGATATATACACAGATATATACACAGATATATACACAGATATATACATTGCGTTTTCTACTCACTCAGTTCAGCATGACATTTTCTTTTCAAACTCAAATGAAGTAAATAATGTTGAATTGTTGTGAATATTGTTGGGGATCTCACAAACTGACATGCTGGTAGCTGTATCCTATTTCCCCAGAGAAATATGATTTTACTGCTAAATTATCACCCCCACCAAAAAACTAAAATACAATTATGAACAGCAGAGAAACCTGTACAGCGACGTTACAGATATACCAGGAGACAATTACTATTAGATTTGCACAACTCTCTCTCTCTCTCCCTCCCTCCCTCTCTCTCTCTCTCCCCCTCTCTCCTCCCCTCTCTGCATCCCTTCTGATGCTACCTGCCTGGCGTTGGTCCAACTCTGCTCTTACCTGGAAAGACGTAGCGGACCGGAATCATCTGAACCAGGCTGCCTCTCTCTCTGTTTTTTTTTTCTCTTTCCACCTGCCTGAACAGAAACAATGTCCCTCCTTGTTATTTCAGCTGTGTGTCACTGTCCAGACCCATCCATGACACAATAGAAGTGGTCTGAGAAAACATGATTGTTATTCTGTCTCAGAGTGGGAAGAGAGGGCTAACTGCACTGGGAAAAGAACAGAGGACATTCTCTCTCTATAGAGTTTCTCTCTCTCTCTCTTCTCTCGCTCTCTCTTCTTCTAACACTGCTGTTGTTGCCTCTCCTCCTTCATTCAGGTCTTCCCTCCCTCCCTCCTCCCCGAGTGAGGGGACTGCAGCCAAATGACGGAAAGGTGATTCATCATTGGTCTACGACAGCTGCAAACTGGATTAGCCCGCCCCCAATCAACATACAAAGAGGGCTTAGCCAAGGTAAGCAGGAAGGGGAGGGGGCGGGGGACTGGGGGGTTGGATGAAGGGAGGTAATAGGGGTGTGAGGTGGATGGGGGGAGGGAGTAGCATGGAGGTAGGAAGTTAGGTAGCTGCTGATAACTGCTGCTGGATAGAGGCGAGGGAGATGTGACTTGTTGAATAGAGGCCAGTGAAGCATGACGCCCATAGCATCTTCAGCAGATCTTTCATCTGCAATTGACACCATCTGAAATGTATCTGCACTCCCCTCTCTCCCCTCCCTCTCTCCCCCTCCCTCTCTCTCCCCTCCCTCTCTGCACTCCCTCTCTCTCCCCTCCCTCTCTCCCCCTCCCCTCTCTCCCCTCCCTCTCTCTCTCCCCTCCCTCTCTCTTTCTCCCCTCTCTCTTCTCTCTCCGCTCTCTCTCCCCCCTGTCTTCCCTCTCTCCCCTCCCTCTCTGCACTCCCTCTCTCCCCCTCCCTCTCTCTCCCCTCCCTCTCTGCACTCCCTCTCTCTCCCCTCCCTCTCTGCACTCCCTCTCTCTCCCCTCCCTCTCTGCACTTCCCTCTCTCCCCTCCCTCTCCCCCTCCCTCTCTCTTTCTCCCCTCTCTCTTCTCTCTCCGCTCTCTCTCCCCCCTGTCTTCCCTCTCTCTTTCTTCCCTTCTCTCTTGCCTTCTCTCTAGCCTTAGCGCTCTGATACCGCTTGCCGTGCAGTAGCAGAGAACAGTCTATGACTAGGATTGCCATTTTTAGGGCCTTCTTCTGACACCGCCTGGTATAGCCGTACGCACTGCCACACTGCCAGGTCTCTGACCTCCTCCCTATAGGCTGTCTCATCGTTGTCGGTGATCAGGCCTACCACCCAGTTGTGTCGTCAGCAAATTTAATGATGGCTTTAGAGTCGTGCTTGGCCACGGAGATGTGCGTGAACAGGAAGTACAGGAGGAGACAAAGCACGCACCCCTGAGGGGCCCCCGTGTAGAGTATCAGTGTTATTGCCTACCCTTACCACCTGAGGGCCCGTCAGGAAGTCCAGGATTCAGTTGCAGAGGGATGTGTTTTAGTCCCAGGGTCCACAATGTGTGTGTAATAAATGACACCCTATTCCCTTTATAGTGCACTACTTTTGAGCAGGGCCCGGGGCCACAGAACACTACAGAGGCACAGGAACACAGGAACACTGGTCTCAGGGACCTCAAGAGACATGGGCAGTGTCTCCGATAGCACCCTATTCCCTATATACAGCACCATGTTTGGCCAGGGCCTTGTCAAATGGGTCATGGTCAAAATAAGTGCAGTTAACAGACAACAGGGTAACATTTGGGATGCAATCGAAGACACACGGCCACACAAACATACTGTATATACAGTACATCACTATACAGTACATCACTATACAGTACATCACAGTATAGTACATCACTATACATCACAGTACATCACTATACAGTACAGTACAGTACAGTACATCACTATACAGTACATCACAGTACAGTACATCACTATACAGTACAGTACATCACAGTACAGTACATCACAGTACATCACTATACAGTACATCACTATACAGTACAGTACATCACTATACAGTACATCACATTTACATTTACATTTAAGTCATTTAGCAGACGCTCTTATCCAGAGCGACTTACAAATTGGTGCATTCACCTTATGATATCCAGTGGAACAGCCACTTTACAATAGTGCATCTAAATCTTTTAAGGGGGGGGGGGGGGGGAGGTTAGAAGGATTACTTTATCCTATCCTAGGTATTCCTAGGATAGGAATATACTATACAGTACATCACAGTACAGTACATCACTATACATCACAGTACATCACTATACAGTACAGTACATTTCTTTCACTATATACCATTATAAAGTACAGTATTATACAGTACATCACTATACAGTACATCATTATACAGTACTGTTCATCACTATACAGTGCATCACTATACAGTAGAGTACAATAGAGTACAGTACATCACTATACAGTAATCTCTATACAGTACAGCACAGTACATCACTATCAGTATACAGTACAGTATGTCACTATACAGTACTGTACACTACTGTATGTACTATACAATACATCACTATACAGTGCACCACTGTACACCATTATAAAGTACAGTATTATACAGTATATCACAATACACTATAGTACATCACTATACAGTACATCATTATACAGTACTGTTCACTACTGTATGTACTATACAGTACATTATAAAACTATACAAAACATCACAGTACATTACTACAAAGTACATCACTAATACTATACTATATCAATACATCACTATAGAGTACATCACTATACAGTACAGTACTATAGAGTACATCACTATACAGTACATTTTTTTATTTATACCTTTATTTAACTAAGCAAGTCAGTTAAGAACAAATTCTTATTTTCAATGACTGCCTAGGAACAGTGGATTAACTGCCTTGTTCAGGGGCAGAACAACAGATTAGTACCTTGTCAGCTCGGGGATTCGAACTTGCAACCTTTCGGTTACTAGTCCAATGCGCAAACCACTAGGCTACGCTGCCGCCCCAGTGTGTATAGTATAGTATATCAATATACGGTACACCACTATACACCACTATACAGTACATCACTATACAGTACAGTACACCACTATAAAGTACATCACTATACAGTACAGTACTATACAGTGCAGTACATCACTATACAGTACAGTACTATACAGTACAGTACTATACAGTACAGTATTATACAGTACATGACTATACAGTACATCAATATACAGTACAGTACACCACTATACAGTACATCACTATACAGTACATCAATATACAGTACAGTACAGCACTATAAAGTGCATCACTATACAGTACACCACTATAAAGTACAGTACTATAAAGTACATCACTATACAGTACAGTACATCACTATACAGTACATCACCATACAGTATAGTATATCACTATACAGTACAGTACATCCCTATACAGTACATCACCATACAGTACAGTATATCACTATACAGTAGAGTACTATATAGTACATCACTATACAGTACAGTACATCCCTATACAGTAGAGTACTATACAGTACATCACTATACTGTACATCATTATAAAGTGCATCACTATACAGTACATCACTCACTATACATTGTCTCACTATACAGTATAGCATATCAATATACAGTACACCACTATAGAGTACAGTACTATAGAGTACATCACTATACAATACATGACTATATAGTACATCACTATACATTACAGTACTATAGAGTACATCACTATACAGAGCATTACTATATAGTACATCACTATACAGTACAGTACTATACAATACAGTATTATACAGTACATCCCTATAAAGTACATCACTATACAGTACACCACTATAAAGTACAGTACATATAAAGTAGAGTACTATAAAGTACATGATTATACAGTACATCAGTATATAGTACTATACAGTACAACACTATACAGTACAACACTATACAGTACAACACTATACAGTACAACACTTGATAGTACAACACTATATATTACTATACAGTACAACACTATATAGTACTATACAGTACAACACTATAAAGTACAACACTATACAGTACAACACTATACAGTACAACACTATATAGAACTATACAGTACAACACTATATAGTACTATACAGTACAACACTATATAGTACTATACAGTACAACACTATATAGTACTATACAGTACAACACTATAAAGTACAACACTATACAGTACAACACTATACAGTACAACACTATATAGTACTATACAGTACAACACTATATAGTACTATACAGTACAACACTATATAGTACTATACAGTACAACACTATAAAGTACAACACTATACAGTACAACACTATACAGTACAACACTATATAGTACTATACAGTACAACACTATACAGTACATCACTATATAGTACTATACAGTACTATACTATACAGTACATCACTATATAGTTCTATACAGTACAACACTATACAGTACATCACTATATAGTACTATACAGTACAACACTATACAGTACATCACTATATAGTACTATACAGTACAACACTATACAGTACATCACTATATAGTACTATACAGTACAACACTATACAGTACATCACTATATAGTACTATACAGTACAACACCATAGAGTACAACACTATATCGTACAACACTATACAGTACATAAATCTCTTTATTTTTCTATTGTGTTATCACACACACAGTAACCACACATGCATTCGAGCACACACACATGACATGGGGGCACTTTAGAGGCCCCCAAATCAGCGGTGCAGTGCATCTTGACAGTGAGAGAGGGAGACGGGAAACAAGTACATGGAGATTATACGGAGCCACATATGTTCCCTATGACGCGGGTAGAGTAACTATATTACTGTCCTTTAGTCTGACAGTCACTCTGTCCAGCCCTGCTGCTCTCTCTCTGTCTCTCTCTCTATGTCTCTCTCTCTCGCTCTGAGTTCAGCCATCTAGGCATTGTAAGCACGACAACACATCATCTACTATAGACAACCCCTCTGACCCTCAACAACCCTCCACGACTAATGGTTATTTTCTAACGGCAGAAAAACATCTGAATAGCTACAGTGAAAACGAAGAGGTAAAGGATGAAAAGGAAAGTAAACAGAAACAAAGAAAAACGTATTTTACCACATTAAAATGAGAGAGAGAGAGAACGAGAGAAAGAGAGAGAGAATGAGAAAGAGAGAGAGAGAGAACGAGAGAAAGAGAGAGAGAGAGAGAGAGAATGAGAGAAAGAGAGAGAATGAGAAAGAGAGATAGAGAGAGAGATAGAGATAGAATGAGATAGAGAGAGATAGAAAGAGAGAGAGAGAGAGACAAGAAAGAGAGAGAGAGAGATAGAGAGAGAGAGAGAGAGAGAGAGAGAGAGAGAGAGAGAATGAGAGAGACAAGAAAGAGAGAGTGGTGTGGTGTGGTGTCGTGTCGTGTGGTGGTTGGGTTGGGTTGTGTTCAGCGTTGAGGTCAGGGTCTGTGTGTTCTGTGAGGGTCTGTGTGTTCTGTGAGGTGAGGTGCTGTGTGTTCTGTGAGGTGAGGGTCTGTGTGTTCTGTGAGGTGAGGTGCTGTGCTGTGTGTTCTGTGAGGTGAGGGTCTGTGTGTTCTGTGAGGTGAGGGTCTGTGTGTTCTGTGAGGGTGTGTGTGTTCTGTGAGGTGAGGGTCTGTGTGTTCTGTGAGGTGAGGGTCTGTGTGTTCTGTGAGGTGAGGGTGTGTGTGTTCTGTGAGGTGAGGGTCTGTGTGTTCTGTGAGGTGAGGGTCTGTGTGTTCTGTGAGGTGAGGGTCTGTGTGTTCTGTGAGGTGAGGGTGTGTGTGTTCTGTGAGGTGAGGGTCTGTGTGTTCTGTGAGGTGAGGGTCTGTGTGTTCTGTGAGGTGAGGGTCTGTGTGTTCTGTGAGGTGAGGGTCTGTGAAGCCGTAACCATGCTGGTATCTCCCTGAAGAAGGCCCTGTGTGCCCAAACGTTGATGTTTACCCATTCATTAGTCTGTTCTATAGTCCACTAGTCTCAACCATTAGTCTCCTCTATAGTCCACTAGTCTCAACCATTAGTCTGCTCTATAGTCCACTAGTCTCAACCATTAGTCTCCTCTATAGTCCACTAGTCTCAACCATTAGTCTCCTCTATAGTCCACTAGTCTCAACCATTAGTCTGTTCTATAGTCCACTAGTCTCAACCATTAGTCTCCTCTATAGTCCACTAGTCTCAACCATTAGTCTCCTCTATAGTCCACTAGTCTCAACCATTAGTCTCCTCTATAGTCCACTAGTCTCAACCATTAGTCTCCTCTATAGTCCACTAGTCTCAACCATTAGTCTCCTCTATAGTCCACTAGTCTCAACCATTAGTCTCCTCTATAGTCCACTAGTCTCAAACATTAGTCTGCTCTATAGTCCACTAGTTTCAACCATTAGTCTCCTCTATAGTCCACTAGTCTCAACCATTAGTCTCCTCTATAGTCCACTAGTCTCAACCATTAGTCTGTTCTATAGTCCACTAGTCTCAACCATTAGTCTCCTCTATAGTCCACTAGTCTCAACCATTAGTCTCCTCTATAGTCCACTAGTCTCAACCATTAGTCTCCTCTATAGTCCACTAGTCTCAACCATTAGTCTCCTCTATAGTCCACTAGTCTCAACCATTAGTCTCCTCTATAGTCCACTAGTCTCAACCATTAGTCTCCTCTATAGTCCACTAGTCTCAACCATTAGTCTCCTCTATAGTCCACTAGTCTCAACCATTAGTCTCCTCTATAGTCCACTAGTCTCAACCATTAGTCTCCTCTATAGTCCACTAGTCTCAACCATTAGTCTCCTCTATAGTCCACTAGTCTCAACCATTAGTCTCCACTATAGTCCACTAGTCTCAACCATTAGTCTGTTCTATAGTCCACTAGTCTCAACCATTAGTCTCCTCTATAGTCCACTAGTCTCAACCATTAGTCTGTTCTATAGTCCACTAGTCTCAACCATTCGTCTCCTCTATAGTCCACTAGTCTCAACCATTAGTCTCCTCTATAGTCCACTAGTCTCAACCATTAGTCTCCTCTATAGTCCACTAGTCTCAACCATTAGTCTCCTCTATAGTCCACTAGTCTCAACCATTAGTCTCCTCTATAGTCCACTAGTCTCAACCATTAGTCTCCGCTATAGTCCACTAGTCTCAACCATTAGTCTCCTCTATAGTCCACTAGTCTCAACCATTAGTCTCCTCTATAGTCCACTAGTCTCAACCATTAGTCTGTTTATAGTCCATTAGTCTCCTCTATAGTCCACTAGTCTCAACCATTAGTCTCCTCTATAGTCCACTAGTCTCAACCATTAGTCTGTTCTATAGTCCACTAGTCTCAACCATTAGTCTCCTCTATAGTCCACTAGTCTCAACCATTAGTCTGTTCTATAGTCCACTAGTCTCAACCATTAGTCTCCTCTATAGTCCACTAGTCTCAACCATTAGTCTCCTCTATAGTCCACTAGTCTCAACCATTAGTCTGTTCTATAGTCCACTAGTCTCAACCATTAGTCTGTTCTATAGTCCACTAGTCTCAACCATTAGTCTCCTCTATAGTCCACTAGTCTCAACCATTAGTCTCCTCTATAGTCCACTAGTCTCAACCATTAGTCTCCTCTATAGTCCACTAGTCTCAACCATTAGTCTCCTCTATAGTCCACTAGTCTCAAACATTAGTCTGCTCTATAGTCCACTAGTTTCAACCATTAGTCTCCTCTATAGTCCACTAGTCTCAACCATTAGTCTCCTCTATAGTCCACTAGTCTCAACCATTAGTCTCCTCTATAGTCCACTAGTCTCAACCATTAGTCTCCTCTATAGTCCACTAGTCTCAACCATTAGTCTGTCTAAATATGTTGTTTAAAAAGGCGTGGAAACAGCATTCAGCATCTCGGCTCAACCTGATCCGTTCTACAACAGAACAAAGCTCCAGCTACCCTGATGAAGCTGTAGAAGTGTCATCAATAAGGAGCTACGTCCCAAATGGCACCCTATTCCCTATGTAGTGCACTACTTTAGACCAGGGCTGGCACCATATTCCCTATGTAGTGCACTACTTTAGACCAGGGCTGGCACCCTATTCATTAAGTAGTGCACTACTTTAGACCAGGGCTAGCACCCTATTCCCTATGTAGTGCACTACTTTAGACCAGGGCTGGCACCCTATTCCATATGTAGTACACTACTTTAGACCAGATCAGGCGCAGAACACAGATACGGGCCCTGGACAAAAGTAGTGCACTATATAGGGAATAGGGTGCCAGCCTGGGTCTAAAGTTGTGCACTATATAGGGAATAGGGTTCCATTTGTCACGCATTCTAAGAGAGGCCTAGACAAGCTTCACTGACAGCTGTTTTCATCCAGGCAGGGGCTTCTCGTTCGGCTTTACTTACTCCCACTCCTGCATTTCCACTGGCTAACACAGCTAGTCAGGCTTTTACCATTGATCATCACCGCCGTATGCAGGCTGTCTGTCTGACTGATCCACCTCGACCGACGCGGCACACACACACTGAGGGAATGAATAAATTAGCCTGTTTGGGTTTTTAATGTGTCTTAAAGGTTTTCCCTGGGTTGTTTCAGTGCTGTGTTATTCTAGTATGAGGATTTAAGAAGGATTATAGGATTAATTATAATGTGTTGTTAATAGATGAAAAGGTATTATACTGTCTGACACATGTGCATCCTGAACTTAGCTAGATTTTTGGTCTGACGAATTTTTTTTTTTTTTTTTTTTAAACTTTTATTCAACTAGGCAAGTCAGTTAAGAACAAATTCTTATTTACAATGACGGCCTACCGGGTAACAGTGGGTTAACTGCCTTGTTCAAGGGCATAACAAAATATGTTTTACCTTGTCAGCTCGGGGATTCGATCCAGCAACCTTTCTGCTACTGGCCCAGCGCTCTAACCACTAGGCTACCTGCCTCCCCCCTCTAACCACTAGGCTACCTGCCTCCCCCCTCTAACCACTAGGCTACCTGCCGCCCCAATATAGAGTAGTGGTATTATTTATGGCTTGGTTTGATGTTTTTTTATAAAGGGAAGAGGACACTAGAGCAGGAATTAAAGATACTTTCATGAAATCATCTAGGGAGCAAAGTGTGTATCCTACTGTGCTCTTTTAAATTTACAAGATTAGATTTTTATAGAGTGCAAATTCCTTTGAATTTTACAGACTATGCAAAACCCCATGTGTTGTGAGTTACAAGTTTTTTGAAAAACAACGCTTTAATCAAAATAACTTTAAAACAACTAATCCCTAGTTAAACTTCTCAGCTGTGTCCACATGGTTCCATGGTGGCCCAGGAAAAATAAATCCACTGGAGAATGTAGATGCAGACAACAATTAAATACAGATGTGGAGTGGGGTTAGAGAGCTAAATGCTCCACTTGGCCGGTGTCTCTCCGTGTCCTGCGTGTCTCTCCGTGTCTCTCCGTATCCTGCGTGGCCGAAGAGAGCCGCGGCGTCAACACTGATTACTTTATATATATATTTATCTACGCAAAACGTAGCATTTAAAATAAATAAATTGGACTATAGGATACACGGACCAGTCAGAATGTCTAACAAACAGAAAGGGCTGTGCTGAAATATAAACATTTTATATTAATCAACATAAAAATATTATGAGTAAATACTACTTTGGTTTAATTCTGCATCTTAGTCGATACCATTTAATTCAATATGGTTTTACAAGTAATTACTGTCACCAAATAAGATATTATAATTACTAATTAAACATTAACCTAAGAATAGTACAGAAGCTTACGCAGGAAAGGTTAATTAAGTCTGAATAAAATATAGTTTTTGCATTTTAATGAAACAAAAAAACATACCCATTTGTTAATAATTGTCCGACAGTGGTCCGCAATAATATACAAATGAAACGTGTGTACAGTACATTCATGTGTGGAAGCACACAGCAAGAGCAATTTAGTCATTTGTACTTATCTGTAATTAAAAGGTGTAATTCCCGAACACATGTGGGAGTTTGTTGATGTGTAATTTGTCTCTTTCATTTTGTTAAAGCTGACATGCTGCTCCATGCAGCAATCTACTGAGTAGCTACATTAAAGCTGTTAATACCATGTGCTCTTCAACCCTCCAAATGATTTCCAGGCCAGTTCGCCTTTGAGGGCCCATCAAAGAAGATTTAAGGTAGACGTTTTATCACACCCTCCCTACCGCACTGCCGTTGCTACCACAGACAGACAGAGAGAGAGAGAGAGAGAGAGAGAGAGAGAGAGAGAGAGAGAGAGAGAGAGAGAGATAGAGAGAGAGAGAGAGAGGGCGAGAGAGAGAGAGGGAGGGAGGGAGAGAGAGAGAGAGAGAGAGAGAGAGAGAGAGAGAGAGAGAGAGAGGGAGAGAGAAAGAAAGAGGGAGAGGGAGAGAGGGGTCGAGAGGGAGGGAGGGAGAGAAAGAGAGAGATAGGAACAGAAAGAGAGAGAGAGGGAGCGGGAGAGAAAGAGAGAGGGAGAGGGAGGGAGAAAGAGAACGAGAGAGAGAGAGAACGAGAGAGAGAGAGAAAGAGAGAGAGAGAGAAAGAGAACGAGAGAAAGAGAGAGAGAGAGAGATAGAGAGAGAGAGAGAGAGAGAGAGAGATAGAGAGAGAGAGAGAGAGAGAGAGAGAGAGAGAGAGAGAGAGAGAGAGAGAGAGAGAGAGAGAGAGAGAAAGAGAGAGAGAGAGAAAGAGAGATAGGCCTAGACAGAGGCAAAAACAACACTAATTTAACAATGCTCACACATGACAGGAAGGACAATAACAGGCTAGAACACTTTCTCTCAGCATAAACACAACATACTACCTGGAAAAGTCTGAGATCCAATATTCTGAACTCTGTGAGCATGGTGTTTTGCATACATTAATACATCAATACATTTTTATTAAACCATTTATATCACCGTTGTGCTGAAAAGACAAGATCTCTGAAAACTAAACAACACAACCTGTAAATAACTAGTATATTATTCTATCCTCCCCATAAAGCGGAACGATACTACTTTCCTCGAAATGGAAGAATTCTAAGAGGTTCTTTCCAAAACGCTATATATACACATTTTCAGAAATATCGGTAAATTTGCTTTTATTGGTTAAAGAAAAAAAAAGCATGGTGTGTTTATTCATTATCTAAATCATGGCACGGGGTTGTTCAATGAAAGACACGTATTTGTTTAAAATCTATCACTTGACTGTTTCATTTCAGAGAGACAAATAATCATTTATTTTTGCTAAATGATTTCTATATCGGCCTCACTCTCAAGAGAAATAATTAGTATTGCGAGGTTTTACACGGACAAATCTAACAAATAACTACATTTTTAATAAAGAATTGTAATTGAAACATGTGATGTTAACATTTAATTTTTTAATTTTTTAAAATAAATTAATCAATACAGTAATATGAGATCTGTTTGTAAAACATTTACATTTGACAGTTTAGTAATTTAGCAGATGCTCTTATCCAGAGCGATTTACAGTTTTAATAATTTCCCATGCCTACAACTTCCTGTCTGCTCTTCCAACTCAGTAGCTTCCTCATGATGGTTTAGAAGGTAAACATGCATGTGACCAATGATAAACAAACATCTAAGTAGGTATTACTGCTAGAGGGGGGGGGGGGCAATCAACGCTAATCCTAAAGCCTCATTTCCTGCTCTTTAGGACACATTTCCCCGAGACAAACAGCGGCGTGTTAACAAAATAACAACCCTCCTTATTTAGTAGACAACCCGGGACAGATAATCACCCAGAACTGAGAGGATGTGGGTCTCTCTCTCTCTCCCCCATAGTATCAATTAACCCTCTGTGTCTTTCACCGGCCCCCATCTCCAGATCTGAGAGAAGAGAAAGAATGCTTGACTAGTGCTCGACCCGTCCGGTGGCACACACACACACACACACACACACACACACACACACACACACACACACACACACACACACACACACACACACACACACACACACACACACACACACACACACACACACACACACACACACACGGAAGGCATAGACAATCAACAAGGCCTCCTGAAGGCAAACAATGCTCCCTCTCCGCCACCGCGACCGAGCAGCCGACCAAACCACTGGCTACCATTAGAGCTCCAGCTCTGCCGCGACCGAGCAGCCGACCAAACCACTGGCTACCATTAGAGCTCCAGCTCTGCCGCGACCGAGCAGCCGACCAAACCACTGGCTACCATTAGAGCTCCAGCTCTGCCGCGACCGAGCAGCCGACCAAACCACTGGCTACCATTAGAGCTCCAGCTCTGCCGCGACCGAGCAGCCGACCAAACCACTGGCTACCATTAGAGCTCCAGCTCTGCCGCGACCGAGCAGCCGACCAAACCACTGGCTACCATTAGAGCTCCAGCTCTGCCGCGACCGAGCAGCCGACCAAACCACTGGCTACCATTAGAGCTCCAGCTCTGCCGCGACCGAGCAGCCGACCAAACCACTGGCTACCATTAGAGCTCCAGCTCTGCCACAACCTCAGCTGGCTCAATGGGTCTGGATAGGTGCAGGATGCACACCGTACAGACCCTACAAAATACATTATATTGTGTATTCTATTAATGAACTATTTCATTCTGTGACGCAGTGGAGGCAGTGGACAAACCGTGGGGGGGGGGGGGGGGGGGGGGGTTGATGCCTGTAATTCCCCCAGTCGTCAGTACTCCTTATTAAAGCAAATACAGTGAGTAAACAGCCCTCTCATTGGCTAAACAGGCCTACAGACAGCCCTCTCATTGGCTAAACAGGCCTATAGTTTGACTAAATGGGTCGCAGCAGGCTTCAGCACCCATGCTTATTGTCTACACAGAGAAAGAGAGAGAGAGATTCATGCGGGGAAAAAAACACAACCTGTGATCTTACGTAAAGCAACTCGTAATGACATGAAAATACACATGTGAAAACACGTGTCCACATGTGAAATCCTTGCTCTTTTTATATCCAAGCCTTTCTATCTAAGAACTACATCTCTTGGGTTTTTTTTTTTCAACGATCATAAAAAGGCAGGTAGTTTCCCTCGCATATGATTGATGCAACGTTAAAAGACAGTACATAGGGGGGGGGGGGAAAGGGGGAAGGCAACATTTGATTTGAGAGAGAGATCAAAACGACGCACAGATTCAATGAGTCATAATGTCAGTCAGAGAACACACACATTATCCTACAGCATCCTTCAAGTAGGACGGCTACACTTCTTTACAGTGGAACACTACACACGTACCCAGAGAGAGAGAGAGAGACAGAGAGACAGAGAGAGACAGAGAGAGAGAGAGACAGAGAGACAGAGAGAGAGACAGAGATACAGGGAGACAGAGATACAGGGAGACAGAGACAGAGAGAGACAGGGAGACAGAGACAGAGAGAGAGAGAGAAAGGTAGAGAGACAGAGAGAGGTAGAGAGACAGAGAGAGGTAGAGAGACAGAGACAGAGACAGAGAGAAAGGGACTACTACTACTGGGTTGTATGAATATATAGAATAAAATAATACTGTATTGATCCATACAAGATGGACGTGTCTCTTCTGTATAGTGTAAAGCAGCACTGTGTATTATACTACAGTATAGTATAGAACAGTATATTATAGTATATATAGTATAGTATATTGTGTATATTATAGTATATATGGTATAGTATAGTGTGTATATTATAGTATAGTATAGAACAGTATATTATAGTATATATAGTATAGTATATTGTGTATATTATAGTATAGAGCAGTATAGTATAGTATATATAGTATAGTATACCGTGTATATTATAGTATAGAACAGTATATTATAATATATATAGTATAGTATATTGTAATATATTATAGTATAGTATTGTATAGAAAAGCATATTATATTACAGTATTGTATAGAACAGTATATGATAGTATACCATAGTATATTATAATATAGTATTTTATATAACAGTATATTACATTTTAGTATAGTATAGAACAGTATGTTCTAGTATATTAAGCATACTATATTGTAATATATTATAGTATAGCATTGTATAGAAAAGCATATGATAGTATTGTATAGAACAGTATATGATAGTATTTTATATAACAGTATATTACATTATAGTATAGTATATTGTGGTATATTATAGTATAACAGAAAACAGGACGACCGGGCCCCAGTGTTAAACTATAAGAGGTGGTTGTTTGTGGTGGTGGGGTTAGCTGTTGTCTTGTGAGACACACGCCGTCCGTCTCCCGTTTAGAGCATTCCTGACCAGGCAGCGGCAAGAGCAGATGTCATTAGATGTCAACTGCTCTAACTGGGCTGCTGTTGTTTATCCGACCAGTGGAGAAGAGACTCCTGCAGGGGCTGGTATGTTTTGTTTTGCAGCATCGAAAAATGTCAACTGGGAGCCGAGTAATGAGCACGCAAGAGGATATCCTATCATACATACTCGAACATTTAGGAAGCAGATTTATTTAAAATGTTCCTGCAATTGTGATTTATATATTTATTGTATTCAGATCGAGGTGTTTGTTTTTAGTCATTTTAAAAAGAAGGATTTGATGTGAATTTAATTGCTGAGCTAAAATAAAAATAAAAAATGTAAAGTTGATTTGGGCATGATTTAAAAAATAAGAACTAGACAACAGTTATTGGATATATTTAGGAATATTAATGTGTGATCAAGTCAGTGTTGGAAAAGAACATGAATGTTTTTCATATAAGTAAATCATGTACTTATTTGTCAAGAGTATATCATTAAGTCCTAAGAGTATTTAATTCTTGAACATTCAGTTTATGCATTATCATAAATGTTTTCACTTATATTACTAATATATTAACATTGTTGCATTAGAAAATGTGTTGCAATATATATTTATATTAAATATAAAGCTCCATAACTGTTTATCTTCTTAATGTCATCACTGAGTTACAGTTATTTCAGATGACCACATTATGACAGTTTCGTATGACATTATATTATCTTTATTATATTATCTATATTATATATTATATTATTATATTATCACTACGCGCTAAAACAAAAAGCATTGCTTTTGAAATAAATACAATAACGCTCAAGTCATTTGTCATTTTGATATTTTGAGCGGTGGATTAATACTGTCAAGACATAACCATAAAGTACGTGTGTTATTTAGCTGGTCTAAATATTAACATGATAACACGGCTGTTATAAATAAGATGCATCAAAAACAAAGTGTTAAAACGATTTATTCGCATGATAACAACTCGTGCCAATATATCTATATTTAAATATTTACTCAATTCTATTGACGCCTCTAATTCATTAAATCCTCACAGTTTACAATATAGACGCCTGTAAGTAATCCCAAGTCAGGAGAAGAGAAGAGTACGTTTAAAAAAAAAAAACATGTTCATATAGCAAGGCAGTGACAGGCATCAGACTAACCAGATCAACAGTGAAACAGCAGAGAATATAATACTGCTTGTAGAACACAAAGTCATACTCACCCCAATATTGGTGGAATCCCTGTACTGTTCCTGGGAACCCTTCCTTTAAGTTTCTTTATAATATTCTACAGCCAAGTCTGTCCAGTCCAGAACAACAAGAAGAAATGTTAGCAAAATTAAGTTCTTAAAAAGAGTTGGTAGAACCTGTAACGCAACAAATTACCGGCTACAAGACAACTTTTTCTTTTTCATTTTAAGTGTTAGAACTCATGGAGCCCCGATACACACACTAACTGGTATCTCAAGAGACCGAGTCAGAGTGAGAACGACAGTTGTCTGATTACTGCTTCAGGCAGTGACTACAGAGTGTCTGACGAAGAGGGGGGAAAGAAGGAGGGAGAGAGAGAGAGAGAGAGAGAGAGGGAGGAGGGAGGGAAAGCATTGAGAGGAGGGAGGAGGTGGAGGGAGGGAGGGTGGGGAAGGAGAGAGCGAGAGAGAGGCTGCTGTTTGAGCTGTTTGAAAGAGCAGATAGTTGCGGTAAGCCAGTAAGGTGATAAGGCAGTAAGGTGATAAGGTAGTAAGGTGATAAGTCAGTAAGGCAGTAAGGCAGTAAGGTAGTAAGGTAGTAAGGTGGTAAGGCAGTAAGGTGATAAGGCAGTAAGGCAGTAAGGTAGTAAGGCAGTAAGTCAGTAAGGCAGTAAGGCAGTAAGTCAGTAAGGTAGTAAGGCAGTAAGGCAGTAAGGTAGTAAGGCAGTAAGTCAGTAAGGTAGTAAGGCAGTAAGTCAGTAAGGCAGTAAGGTAGTAAGTCAGTAAGGTAGTAAGGTGATAAGGCAGTAAGGCAGTAAGGTAGTAAGGCAGTAAGTCAGTAAGGTAATAAGGTAGTAAGGTGGTAAGGCAGTAAGGTATTAAGGCAGTAAGGCAGTAAGGCAGTAAGGCAGTAAGGCAGTAAGGCAGTAAGGCAGTAAGGCAGTAAGGTAGTAAGGCAGTAAGGCAGTAAGGCAGTAAGGCAGTAAGGCAGTAAGGCAGTAAGGCAGTAAGGCAGTAAGGTAGTAAGGCAGTAAGGTAGTAAGGCAGTAAGGTAGTAAGGCAGTAAGTCAGTAAGGTGGTAAGGCAGTAAGGCAGTAAGTCAGTAAGGCAGTAAGTCAGCAAGGCAGTAAGTCAGCAAGGCAGTAAGTCAGCAAGGCAGTAAGGCAATAAGTCAGTAAGGCAGTAAGTCAGCAAGGCAGTAAGGTGATAAGGCAGTAAGGTGATAAGGTAGTAAGGCAGTAAGGTAGTAAGTCAGTAAGGTAGTAAGGTAGTAAGGCAGTAAGGTAGTAAGGTAGTAAGGTAGTAAGGTGGTAAGGCAGTAAGGTGATAAGGCAGTAAGGCAGTAAGGTAGTAAGGCAGTAAGGCAGTAAGGCAGTAAGGCAGTAAGGCAGTAAGGTAGTAAGGCAGTAAGGCAGTAAGGCAGTAAGGTAGTAAGGCAGTAAGGCAGTAAGGCAGTAAGGCAGTAAGGTAGTAAGGCAGTAAGGCAGTAAGGCAGTAAGGTAGTAAGGCAGTAAGTCAGTAAGGTGGTAAGGCAGTAAGGCAGTAAGGCAGTAAGTCAGTAAGGCAGTAAGTCAGCAAGGCAGTAAGTCAGCAAGGCAGTAAGGCAATAAGTCAGTAAGGCAGTAAGTCAGCAAGGCAGTAAGTCAGTAAGGCAGTAAGGTGTAAGGCAGTAAGCCAGCAAGGTAGTAAGGCAGTAAGTCAGTAAGGCAGCAAGGCAGTAAGACAGTAAGACAGTAAGGCAATAAGTCAGTAAGGCAGTAAGTCAGCAAGGCAGTAAGTCAGTAAGTCAGTAAGGCAGTAAGTCAGTAAGGCAGTAAGGCAGTAAGTCAGCAAGGCAGTAAGGCAGTACGTCAGCAAGGCAGTAAGTCAGTAAGTCAGTAAGTCAGCAAGGCAGTAAGGCAGTAAGTCAGTAAGGCAGTAAGTCAGTAAGGCAGTAAGTCAGTAAGGTAGTAAGTCAGTAAGTCAGCAAGTCAGTAAGGCAGTAAGTCAGTAAGGCAGTAAGTCAGTAAGTCAGTAAGGCAGTAAGTCAGCAAGGCAGTAAGTCAGTAAGTCAGTAAGGCAGTAAGTCAGTAAGGCAGTAAGTCAGTAAGGTAGTAAGGTAGTAAGGCAGTAAGTCAGTAAGGCAGTAAGGCAGTAAGGTAGTAAGGCAGTAAGGTAGTAAGGCAGTAAGGCAGTAAGTCAGTAAGGTAGTAAGTCAGTAAGGCAGTAAGGTGGTAAGGCAGTAAGGCAGTAAGTCAGTAAGGTAGTAAGGTAGTAAGGCAGTAAGGCAGTAAGGCAGTAAGTCAGTAAGGTGGTAAGGCAGTAAGTCAGTAAGGTGGTAAGGCAGTAAGGTGGTAAGGCAGTAAGTCAGTAAGGTAGTAAGGCAGTAAGGTGGTAAGGCAGTAAGTCAGTAAGGCAGTAAGGCAGTAAGGCAGTAAGGTAGTAAGGTAGTAAGGCAGTAAGGTGGTAAGGCAGTAAGGCAGTAAGGTAGTAAGGCAGTAAGGTGGTAAGGCAGTAAGTCAGTAAGGCAGGAAGTCAGTAAGTCAGTAAGTCAGTAAGGCAGTAAGGTAGTAAGGCAGTAAGGTGGTAAGGCAGTAAGTCAGTAAGGTGGTAAGGCTTTAAGGCAGTAAGGTAGTAAGTCAGTAAGGCTTTAAGGCAGTAAGACAGTAAGTCAGTAAGGTGGTAAGGCAGTAAGGCAGTAAGGTAGTAAGGCAGTAAGGCAGTAAGGCAGTAAGTTTGTAAGGCAGTAAGGTAATAAGTTAGTAAGGCAGTAAGGCAGTAAGGATGAAAGACAGTAAGTCAGTAAGGTGGTAAGGCAGTACGGCAGTAAGTCTCACAGGAAGACATAGGAGTCTGGACAGAGGAAGCACGAGGGAGCGGTGCCTCACACAGATGTCATTCACACACCCAGTCCTATACAGCTTTAAACAATACACCCACAGGACCCCCTCTCTCTCCAGATCCTATCAGTGATCCTGAGACAATGACTACGTCTCAACTGGCACCCTATGCCATAGGGCTCTGCTCAAAAGTAGTGCACTATGTAGGGAATAGGGTGCCATTTGGGAGGTAGTAAATGAGGAGGAGGGCAGATCCCTCCACCAAGCCCTCGGCTCTTCTCTGGATCTCCAGGCTCAGAGAACACCCCACTAGGTTACACCCCCAGGGCCTTTATCCTTCTCCCTCTTTCCCATTGTTTTCTTTCTCTTCCTCCTCCCTCTCTCTCTGCACTACACCCTGCTCTCTCTCTCTCTGCACTACACCCTGCTCTCTCTCTCTCTGCACTACACCCTGCTCTCTCTCTCTCTCTCTCTCTCTGCACTACACCCTGCTCTCTCTCTCTCTCTCTGTCTCTCTGCACTACACCCTGCTCTCTCTATCTCTCTCTGTCTCTCTGCACTACACCCTGCTCTCTCTCTCTCTCTCTCTGCACTACACCCTGCTCTCTCTCTCTCTCTCTCTCTCTGCACTACACCCTGCTCTCTCTCTCTCTCTCTCTGCACTACACCCTGCTCTCTCTCTCTCTCTCTCTCTCTGCACTACACCCTGCTCTCTCTCTCTCTCTCTGTCTCTCTGCACTACACCCTGCTCTCTCTATCTCTCTCTGTCTCTCTGCACTACACCCTGCTCTCTCTCTGTGTCTCTCTGCACTACACCCTGCTCTCTCTCTCTCTCTCTCTGCACTACACCCTGCTCTCTCTCTCTCTCTCTCTCTGTCTCTCTGCACTACACCCTGCTCTCTCTCTCTCTCTGTCTCTCTGCACTACACCCTGCTCTCTCTCTCTCTCTCTGTCTCTCTGCACTACACCCTGCTCTCTCTCTCTCTCTCTCTCTGTCTCTCTGCACTACACCCTGCTCTCTCTCTCTCTCTGTGTCTCTCTGCACTACACCCTGCTCTCTCTCTCTCTCTCTCTCTCTCTCTCTCTCTCATTTAGGGGTTTATTGGCATGGAAACATATGTTTACATTGCCAAAGCAAGTGAAATGGATAAAATAAAGTGAATAAACAAATGAAGTTCCAAAATAACAGAGAAATGTAAAATGATGTCTACATACAGTGTTGTATTAATGTGCAAATAGTTAAAGTACAAAAGGGAAAATAAATAAACATAAATATAGGTTGTATTTACAATGGTGTTTGTTCTTCACTGGTTGCCCTTTTCTTGTGGCAACAGGTCACAAATCTTGCTGCTGTGATGGCACACTGTGGTATTTCACCTAATAGATATGGGACTATCAAAATTGGATTTGTTTTTCGAATTCTTTGTGGGTCTGTGTAATCTGAGGGAAATATGAGTCTCTAATATGGTCATACATTGGGCAGGAGGTTAAGAAGTGCAGCTCAGTTTCCATCTCATTTTGATGGCAGTGTGCACATAGCCTGTCTTCTCTTGAGAGCCAGGTCTGCCTACGGTGGCCTTCTCAATAGCACAGCTATGCTCACTGAGTCTGTACATAGTCAAAGCTTTCCTTAAGTTTGGGTCAGTCACAGTGGTCAGGTATTCTGTCACTCTCTGTTTAGTGCCAAATTCTTTCCAATGTGTCAAGCAATTATCTTTAAGTTTTCTCATGATTTGGTTGGGTCTAATTGTGCTGCTGTCCTGGGGCTCTGTGGGGTCTGTTTGTGTTTGTGAACAGAGCCCCAGGACCAGCTTGCTTAGGGGACTCTTCTCCAGGTTCATCTCTCTGTAGGTGGTGGCTTTGTAGGTTTGGGAATTGCTTCCTTTTAGGTGGTTGTAGAATTTAACGGCTCATTTCTGGATTTTGATAATTAGCGGGTATCGGCCTAATTCTGCTCTGCATGCATTATTTGGTGTTTTACGTTGTACACAGAGGATATTTTTGCAGAATTCTGCACGCAAAGTCTTAAATTGGTGTTTTTCCTATTGTGTAAATTCTTGGTTGGTGAGCGGACCCCAGACCTCACAAGCATAAAGGGTAATGGGTTCTATAACTGATTCAAGTATTTTTAGGCAGATCGTAATTGGTATGTCAAATTTTATGTTCCTTTTGATGGCATAGAAGGCCCTTCTATGTCTCTCAGATCGTTCACAGCTTTGTGGAAGTTACCTGTGGTGTTGATGTTTAGGCCGAGGTAGGTTTAGTTTCTAGGGCAACAGTGTCTAGATGGATTTGTGGTCCTGGCAACTGGACCTTTTTTGGAACACCATTATTTTTGTCTTACTGAGGTTCACTGTCAGGGCCCAAGTCTGACAGAATCTGTGCAGAAGATCTAGGTGCTGCTGTAGGCCCTCCTTGGTTGGGGACAGAAGCACCAGATCATCAGCCAACAGTAGACATTTGACTTCAGATTCTAGCAGGGTGAGGCCGGGTGCTGCAGACTGTTCTAGCAGGGTGAGGCCGGGTGCTGCAGACTGTTCTAGCAGGGTGAGGCCGGGTGCTGCAGACTGTTCTAGCAGGGTGAGGCCGGGTGCTGCAGACTGTTCTAGCAGGGTGAGGCCGGGTGCTGCAGACTGTTCTAGCAGGGTGAGGCCGGGTGCTGCAGACTGTTCTAGCAGGGTGAGGCCGGGTGCTGCAGACTGTTCTAGTAGGGTGAGGGCGGGTGCTGCAGACTGTTCTAGCAGGGTGAGGCCGGGTGCTGCAGACTGTTCTAGTAGGGTGAGGCCGGGTGCTGCAGACTGTTCTAGCAGGGTGAGGCCGGGTGCTGCAGACTGTTCTAGTAGGGTGAGGGCGGGTGCTGCAGACTGTTCTAGCAGGGTGAGGCCGGGTGCTGCAGACTGTTCTAGCAGGGTGAGGCCGGGTGCTGCAGACTGTTCTAGTAGGGTGAGGGCGGGTGCTGCAGACTGTTCTAGCAGGGTGAGGCCGGGTGCTGCAGACTGTTCTAGCAGGGTGAGGCCGGGTGCTGCAGACTGTTCTAGCAGGGTGAGGCCGGGTGCTGCAGACTGTTCTAGTAGGGTGAGGCCGGGTGCTGCAGACTGTTCTAGCAGGGTGAGGCCGGGTGCTGCAGACTGTTCTAGCAGGGTGAGGCCGGGTGCTGCAGACTGTTCTAGTAGGGTGAGGGCGGGTGCTGCAGACTGTTCTAGCAGGGTGAGGCCGGGTGCTGCAGACTGTTCTAGCAGGGTGAGGCCGGGTGCTGCAGACTGTTCTAGCAGGGTGAGGCCGGGTGCTGCAGACTGTTCTAGTAGGGTGAGGCCGGGTGCTGCAGACTGTTCTAGCAGGGTGAGGCCGGGTGCTGCAGACTGTTCTAGCAGGGTGAGGCCGGGTGCTGCAGACTGTTCTAGCAGGGTGAGGCCGGGTGCTGCAGACTGTTCTAGCAGGGTGAGGCCGGGTGCTGCAGACTGTTCTAGTAGGGTGAGGCCGGGTGCTGCAGACTGTTCTAGTAGGGTGAGGCCGGGTGCTGCAGACTGTTCTAGTAGGGTGAGGCCGGGTGCTGCAGACTGTTCTAGCAGGGTGAGGCCGGGTGCTGCAGACTGTTCTAGCAGGGTGAGGCCGGGTGCTGCAGACTGTTCTAGCAGGGTGAGGCCGGGTGCTGCAGACTGTTCTAGTAGGGTGAGGCCGGGTGCTGCAGACTGTTCTAGTAGGGTGAGGCCGGGTGCTGCAGACTGTTCTAGTAGGGTGAGGCCGGGTGCTGCAGACTGTTCTAGTAGGGTGAGGCCGGGTGCTGCAGACTGTTCTAGCAGGGTGAGGCCGGGTGCTGCAGACTGTTCTAGCAGGGTGAGGCCGGGTGCTGCAGACTGTTCTAGCAGGGTGAGGCCGGGTGCTGCAGACTGTTCTAGCAGGGTGAGGCCGGGTGCTGCAGACTGTTCTAGTAGGGTGAGGCCGGATGCTGCAGACTGTTCTAGCAGGGTGAGGCCGGGTGCTGCAGACTGTTCTAGCAGGGTGAGGCCGGGTGCTGCAGACTGTTCTAGTAGGGTGAGGCCGGGTGCTGCAGACTGTTCTAGTAGGGTGAGGCCGGGTGCTGCAGACTGTTCTAGTAGGGTGAGGCCGGGTGCTGCAGACTGTTCTAGTGCCCTCTCCAATTCATTGATATACTGTATATGTTGAAGAGGGTGGGGCTTAAGCTGCATCCCTGTCTCACCCCACGGCCATGTGGAAAGAAATGTGTGTGTTTTTTGCCAACGTTAACCGCAGACCTGTTGTTTGTGCATGAATTTGATCATTTTAGATGTTTTTCCCACAACACCGCTTTCCATAAATTTTTATAGCAGACCCTCATGCCAAATTGAGTCAAAGGCTTTTTTGAAGTCAACGAAGCACTGGTTTGTTTGTTTGTCAATTAGAGTGTGCATGATGAACACAGCACAACCCCAACCACCACACGACAACACACCTCTCTCTGTCATCTCTTCTCTGTCCTCTCTCCTCTCTTCTCTGTCCTCTCTTCTCTGTCATCTCTCCTCTCTTCTCTGTCATCTGTCATCTCTCCTCTGTCCTCTCTCCTCTCTTCTCTCTCTTCTCTGTCCTCTCCTCTCTGTCCTCTCTCCTCTCTTCTGTCCTCTCTCTCTCTGTCTCTCTCTGTCTCTCTTCTCCAGGCTGGATTGCTATTTTCTATCTGGCACAGAAGGACGTTACTGTAAGCAGTTAAACAGGACTGAACTGAAAGTCATTAGGTAGGTAATGTGATGTGAAGGTTGTGGAGGTTAGGGGGTTTACCAGCTCCACTAACCCCAACTAGACTCCCCTCGGCTGGGCTGTGTCTGTCTGTATGTCCCCTTCCCTCAGCAGCCTAGTGGAAGTCCTCCATTAACACATAGACACCACGGCAGGGCTGTGTGTGTGTATGTGTGCGTGTATGTGTGTGAATGTGTGTGTTTGCGTGCTGCGTGTGTGTTTGTGTGTGTGTGTATGTGACAGTGTGTGTGTAGGAGAGCTAGGTAATGACTGCCTTCTGTCTGCTCTAGGTTATGGTCGACATGGTTCAAATCAAATCAAATCAAGTTTATTTTATATAGCCCTTCGTACATCAGCTAATATCTCGAAGTGCTGTACAGAAACCCAGCCTAAAACCCCAAACAGCAAGCAATGCAGGTGTAGAAGCACGGTGGCTAGGAAAAACTCCCTAGAAAGGCCAAAACCTAGGAAGAAACCTAGAGAGGAACCAGGCTATGAGGGGTGGCCAGTCCTCTTCTGGCTGTGCCGGGTGGAGATTATAACAGAACATGGCCAAGATGTTCAAAATGTTCATAAGTGACAAGCATGGTCAAATAATAATCAGGAATAAATGTCAGTTGGCTTTTCATAGCCGATCATTAAGAGTTGAAAACAGCAGGTCTGGGACAGGTGGCGGTTCCATAACCGCAGGCAAAACAGTTGAAACTGGAACAGCAGCAAGGCCAGGTGGACTGGGGACAGCAAGGAGTCATCATGCCCGGTAGTCCTGACGTATGGTCCTAGGGCTCAGGTTCTCCGAGAGAGAGAAAGAAAGAGAGAAGGAGAGAATTAGAGAGAGCATACTTAAATTCACACAGGACACTGGATAAGACAGGAGAAGTACTCCAGATATAACCAACTGACCCTAGCCCCCCGACACATAAACTACTGCAGCATAAATACTGGAGGCTGAGACAGGAGGGGTCAGGAGACACTGTGGCCCCATCCGATGATACCCCCGGACAGGGCCAAACAGGAAGGATGGTTATACATGGTCGACATGGTTATACATGGTTATACACCCCGGCCAAACCCAGCGTAGGGTATGCCGGCATTGTAAATAAGAATTTGTTCTTAACTGACGTGCTAGTTAAATAAAGGTTAAATGTAAAAAAAATTAAATACATGGTTACACATGGTCAACATGGTTAGACACGGTAATAAATGGTCAACATGGTTATAAATGGATATACATAGTTATACATGGTTATACATGGTTGTACATGGTTATACATGGTTATACATGGTTATACACAGTTATACATGGTTATACACAGTTATACATGGTTATACATGGTTGTACATGGTTATACATGGTTATACACAGTTATACATGGTTATACACCGTTATACATGGTTATACACAGTTATACACGGTTGTACATGGTTATACATGGTTATACATGGTTATACATAGTTATACATGGTTATAAATGGATATACACAGTTATATATGGTTATACATGGTTATACATGGTTATACATAGTCGACACAGTTATACATGGTTATACATGGTTATACACAGTTATACATGGTTATACTTAGTCGACACAGTTATACATGGTTATACATGGTTATACATGGTTATACATGGGTATACATGGTTGTACATGGTTATACATTGTTATACACGGTTGTACACGGTTATACATGGTTATACATGGTTATACACAGTTATACATGGTTATACATGGTTATACATGGCTATACATGGTTATTAGAGGTCGACCGATTAATCGGAAATCGGTAATTTTATTATTTTTTTTGTTTTTGTTACCTTTATTTAACTAGGCAAGTCAGTTAAGAACACATTCTTATTTTCAATGACGGCCTAGGAACAGTGGGTTAACTGCCTTGTTCAGGGGCAGAACAACAGATTTTTACCTTGTCAGCTTGGGGATTCAATCTTGCAACCTTACGGTTACTAGTCCAACGCTCTAACCACCTGCCTCACGAGGAGCCCGCCAGTTACGCGAATGCAGTAAGAAGCCAAGGTAAGTTGCTAGCTAGCATTAAACTTATCTTATAAAAAAAAATCAATCAATCAATCATAATCACTAGTTAACGACACATGGTTGATGATATTACTAGTTTATCTAGCGTGTCCAGCGTTGCATATAATTGATGCGGTGCGTATCGTTGCTCCAACATGTACCTAACCATAAACATCATGTAACGGCTTTCTTCCTGGGATGAAGGAGAGGACCAAAATGCAGCGCAGTTAGTGTTCAACATGTTTAATTAAACAATAAACAATGAACATTAACAAATAACAAAATAACAAACGTGAAAGCCGATACAGTCCTATCTGGTGCAGAACACAAACACAGAGACAGGAAACAACCACCCACAATCCCCAACACAAAACAAGCCACCTTTATATGATTCTCAATCAGGGACAACGATTGACAGCTGTCTCTGATTGAGAACCATATTAGGCTGAACACAGAAACAGACGAACTAGACACACAACATAGAATACCCACCCCAACTCACGCCCTGACCAACTAAACACATACAAAACAACAGAAAACAGGTCAGGAACGTGACACATCAATGCCTTTCTTAAAATCAACACACAGAAGTATATATTTTTAAACCTGCATATTTAGCTAAAAGAAATCCAGGTTAGCAGGCAATATTAACCAGGTGAAATTGTGTCACTTCTCTTGCGTTCAATGCATGCAGAGTCAGGGTATATGCAACAGTTTGGGCCACCTGGCTCATTACGAACTAATTTGCCAGAATTTTACGAAATTATGACATAACATTGAAGGTTGTGCAATGTAACAGGAATATTTAGACTTATGGATGCCACCCGTTAGATAAAATACGGAACGGCTCCGTATTTCACTGTAGGAATAAATGTTTTGCTTTTATCGTTGAAGGAATGAGCGTTACACCGAGGCCTGTACTCTGGAGCGGGATCGATTTGGAGGTGGAGGGTCTGTCATGGTCTGGGGCGGTGTGTCACAGCATCATCGGACTGAGCTTGTTGTCATTGCAGGCAATCTCAACGCTGTGCGTTACAGGGAAGACATCCTCCTCCCTCATGTGGTACTCTTCCTGCAGGCTCATCCTGACATGACCCTCCAGCATGACAATGCCACTAGCCATACTGCTCGTTCTGTGAGTGATTTCCTGCAAGACAGGAATGTCAGTGTTCTGCCATGGCCAGCAAAGAGCCTGAATCTCAATCCCATTGAACCCATCTGGGACCTGTTGGATCGGAGGGTGAAGGCTAGAGCCATTCCCCACAGAAATGTCCGGGAACTTGCAGGTGCCTTGGTGGAAGAGTGGGGTAACATCTCACAGGAAGAACTGGTGCAGTCCATGAGGAGATGCACTGCAGTACTTAATGCAGCTGGTGGCCACACCAGATACTGACTGTTACTTTTTAATTTTGATCCCCCCTTTGTTCAGGGACACATTATTCCATTTCTGTTAGTCACATGTCTGTGGAACTTGTTCAGTTTATGTCCCAGTTGTTGAATCTTGTTATGTTCATTCAAATATTTACACATGTTAAGTTTGCTGAAAATAAACGCTGTTGACAGTGAGAGGACGTATCTTTTTTTTGCTGAGTTTAAATGGTTATACAGGGTTGTACATGGTCAACATGGTTGTACATGGTTATACAGGGTTATACATGGTTGTACAGGGTTGTACAGGGTCAACATGGTTGTACATGGTTATACAGGGTTATACAGGGTCAACATGGTTATACAGGGTTATACAGGGTTATACAGGGTTATACAGGGTTGTACATGGTCGTACAGGGTTGTACATGGTCAACATGGTTATACAGGGTTGTACAGGGTTGTACAGGGTTATACAGGGTTATACAGGGTTGTACATGGTCGTACAGGGTTGTACATGGTTATACAGGGTTGTACATGGTTATACATGGTTATACAGGGTTATACAGGGTTGTACATGGTTATACAGGGTTGTACATGGTTATACAGGGTTGTACAGGGTTGTACATGGTCAACAGGGTTATACAGGGTCAACATGGTTATACAGGGTTGTACAGGGTTGTACATGGTCGTACAGGGTTGTACATGGTTATACAGGGTTGTACATGGTTATACAGGGTTGTACATGGTCGTACAGGGTTGTACATGGTCAACAGGGTTATACAGGGTTGTACAGGGTTGTACAGGGTTGTACATGGTCGTACAGGGTTGTACATGGTTATACAGGGTTACACAGGGTTGTACATGGTTATACAGGGTTGTACAGGGTTATACAGGGTTGTACATGGTTATACAGGGTTGTACAGGGTTGTACATGGTCGTACAGGGTTGTACATGGTTATACAGGGTCAACATGGTTATACAGGGTTGTACAGGGTTATACAGGGTCAACATGGTTATACAGGGTTGTACAGGGTTGTACATGGTCAACAGGGTTATACAGGGTCAACATGGTTATACAGGGTTGTACAGGGTTGTACAGGGTTATACAGGGTTATACAGGGTTATACATGGTCGTACAGGGTCAACATGGTTATACAGGGTTATACAGGGTTATACATGGTTATACAGGGTCAACATGGTTGTACAGGGTTATACAGGGTTATACATGGTCGTACAGGGTCAACATGGTTATACAGGGCTATACAGGGTTATACATGGTCGTACAGGGTTGTACATGGTTATACAGGGTTGTACATGGTTGTACAGGGTTGTACATGGTTATACAGGGTTGTACATGGTTGTACAGGGTTGTACATGGTTATACAGGGTCAACATGGTTGTACAGGGTTGTACATGGTTATACAGGGTTGTACATGGTTGTACAGGGTTATACAGGGTTATACAGGGTCAACATGGTTGTACAGGGTTGTACATGGTTATACATGGTCGTACAGGGTTGTACATGGTTATACAGGGTTGTACATGGTTGTACAGGGTTGTACATGGTTATACAGGGTTGTACATGGTTGTACAGGGTTGTACATGGTTATACAGGGTCAACATGGTTGTACAGGGTTGTACATGGTTATACAGGGTTGTACATGGTTGTACAGGGTTATACAGGGTTATACAGGGTCAACATGGTTGTACAGGGTTGTACATGGTTATACAGGGTTGTACATGGTTGTACATGGTTATACAGGGTTGTACATGGTTATACATGGTTGTACATGGTTATACAGGGTTATACAGGGTTGTACATGGTTATACAGGGTTGTACATGGTTATACAGGGTTATACAGGGTCAACATGGTTATACAGGGTTGTACATGGTTATACAGGGTTATACATGGTTATACAGGGTTATACAGGGTCAACATGGTTGTACAGGGTTGTACATGGTTATACAGGGTTGTACATGGTTATACAGGGTTATACATGGTTATACAGGGTTATACATGGTCAACATGGTTGTACAGGGTTGTACATGGTTATACAGGGTTGTACATGGTTATACAGGGTTGTACATGGTTATACAGGGTTGTACATGGTTATACAGGGTTGTAGATGGTTATACAGGGTTGTACATGGTTATACATGGTTGTACATGGTTATACAGGGTTGTACATGGTTATACAGGGTTGTACATGGTTATACAGGGTTGTACATGGTTATACAGGGTTGTACATGGTTGTACAGGGTTATACAGGGTTATACAGGGTCAACATGGTTGTACAGGGTTGTACATGGTTATACAGGGTTGTACATGGTTGTACATGGTTATACAGGGTTGTACATGGTTATACAGGGTTATACAGGGTTGTACATGGTTATACAGGGTTGTACATGGTTATACAGGGTTATACAGGGTTGTACATGGTTATACAGGGTTGTACATGGTTATACAGGGTTATACAGGGTCAACATGGTTATACAGGGTTGTACATGGTTATACAGGGTTATACAGGGTCAACATGGTTGTACAGGGTTGTACATGGTTATACAGGGTTGTACATGGTTATACAGGGTTATACATGGTTATACAGGGTTATACATGGTCAACATGGTTGTACAGGGTTGTACATGGTTATACAGGGTTGTACATGGTTATACAGGGTTGTACATGGTTATACAGGGTTGTACATGGTTATACAGGGTTGTAGATGGTTATACAGGGTTGTACATGGTTATACATGGTTGTACATGGTTATACAGGGTTGTACATGGTTATACAGGGTTGTACATGGTTATACAGGGTTGTACATGGTTATACAGGGTTGTACATGGTTATACATGGTTGTACATGGTTATACAGGGTTGTACATGGTTATACAGGGTCAACATGGTTATACAGGGTTGTACATGGTTATACATGGTTGTACATGGTTATACAGGGTTGTACATGGTTATACATGGTCGACATGGTTATACAGGGTCAACATGGTTATACAGGGTTGTACATGGTTATACATGGTTGTACATGGTTATACAGGGTTGTACATGGTTATACAGGGTTGTACATGGTTATACAGGGTTGTACATGGTTATACAGGGTTATACATGGTTATACAGGGTTATACAGGGTTATACAGGGTCAACATGGTTATACAGGGTCAACATGGTTATACAGGGTTATACATGGTTATACAGGGTTATACATGGTTATACAGGGTTATACAGGGTTATACAGGGTCAACATGGTTATACAGGGTTGTACATGGTTATACAGGGTCAACATGGTTATACAGGGTTATACATGGTTATACAGGGTTATACATGGTTGTACATGGTTATACAGGGTTATACATGGTTATACAGGGTTATACATGGTCGACATGGTTATACATGGTTATACAGGGTTATACAGGGTTATACATGGTTATACAGGGTTATACAGGGTTATACAGGGTTATACAGGGTTATACAGGGTTATACAGGGTTATACATGGTTATACAGGGTTATACATGGTTGTACATGGTTATACATGGTTATACATGGTTATACAGGGTTATACAGGGTCAACATGGTTATACAGGGTCAACATGGTTATACAGGGTTATACATGGTTATACAGGGTTATACATGGTTATACAGGGTTATACAGGGTTATACAGGGTCAACATGGTTATACAGGGTTGTACATGGTTATACAGGGTCAACATGGTTATACAGGGTTATACATGGTTATACAGGGTTATACATGGTTGTACATGGTTATACAGGGTTATACATGGTTATACAGGGTTATACATGGTCGACATGGTTATACATGGTTATACAGGGTTATACAGGGTTATACAGGGTTATACATGGTTATACAGGGTTATACATGGTTATACAGGGTTATACAGGGTTATACAGGGTTATACAGGGTTATACAGGGTTATACAGGGTTATACAGGGTTATACATGGTTATACATGGTTATACAGGGTTATACAGGGTTATACAGGGTCGACATGGTTATACAGGGTTGTACATGGTTATACAGGGTCAACATGGTTATACAGGGTTATACATGGTTATACAGGGTTATACATGGTTGTACATGGTTATACAGGGTTATACATGGTTATACAGGGTTATACATGGTCGACATGGTTATACATGGTTATACAGGGTTATACAGGGTTATACATGGTTATACAGGGTTATACATGGTTATACAGGGTTATACAGGGTTATACAGGGTTATACAGGGTTATACATGGTTATACAGGGTTATACAGGGTTATACATGGTTATACAGGGTTATACATGGTTATACAGGGTTATACAGGGTTATACAGGGTTATACATGGTTATACATGGTTATACAGGGTTATACATGGTTATACAGGGTTATACATGGTTATACAGGGTTATACAGGGTTATACAGGGTTATACATGGTTATACAGGGTTATACATGGTTATACAGGGTTATACATGGTTATACAGGGTTATACAGGGTTATACATGGTTATACATGGTTATACAGGGTTATACATGGTTATACAGGGTTATACAGGGTTATACATGGTTATACATGGTTATACAGGGTTATACAGGGTTATACATGGTTATACAGGGTTATACATGGTTATACAGGGTTATACAGGGTTATACATGGTTATACATGGTTATACAGGGTTATACAGGGTTATACAGGGTTGTACATGGTTATACAGGGTTATACATGGTTATACAGGGTTATACAGGGTTATACAGGGTTATACAGGGTTATACATGGTTATACAGGGTTATACATGGTTATACAGGGTTATACAGGGTTATACAGGGTTATACAGGGTTATACAGGGTTATACATGGTTATACATGGTTATACAGGGTTATACATGGTTATACAGGGTTATACATGGTTATACAGGGTTATACAGGGTTATACAGGGTTATACATGGTTATACAGGGTTATACAGGGTTATACATGGTTATACAGGGTTATACAGGGTTATACAGGGTTATACATGGTTATACAGGGTTATACAGGGTTATACAGGGTTATACAGGGTTATACATGGTTATACATGGTTATACAGGGTTATACAGGGTTATACAGGGTTATACAGGGTTATACATGGTTATACATGGTTATACATGGTTATACAGGGTTATACAGGGTTATACAGGGTTATACATGGTTATACAGGGTTATACATGGTTATTTTTTATTTTAACCTTTATTTAACTAGGCAAGTCAGTTAAGATCAAATTCTTATGTACAATGACGGCCTGCCCCGGCCAAACCCTCCCCTAACCCGGCCAAACCCTCTCCTAACCCGGCCAAACCCTCCCCTAACCCGGCCAAACCCTTCCCTAACCCGGGCAAACCCTCTCCTAACCCGGCCAAACCCTCCCCTAACCCGGCCAAACCCTCCCCTAACCCGGCCAAACCCTCCCCTAACCCGGCCAAACCCTCCCCTAACCCAGCCAAAATCTGTCTCTGTCTCTCTCTCTCTCTCTCCCTCTCTTCCTCCCTCCCTCTCTCTTCTCAGTGAACAAGCAACTGTATAAAATTATCTTACACTGTCATTTTGCAGCTGATTTCATTTCTAATTGCACTACCCAGGGTTGTTAGTTGTCCTTGAGACTAAACTAATATTTTTCCGTGCTGTGCCGATGCCCATCAAGCCTTCTTGGTTGGTGGGCATTTGGTTTCGTCTCAAATGGCACACTATTCCCTATATAGTGCACTACCTTGGGGCCCTATGTTTGGAATGAACCCTCCCATCCAGCTAGTTTTACTAGACATCTTTTGGGGAGGTTTAATGTTTGCATGTGCCACATATAAAAGTTTAGACGTTTTCAAATATGGGAATATGTAACCTCTATGTAATGTTAAAGCTGTACACAGAGGTTAAGGTTGATGCAGGGTAGTCTGTTATGGATTAAGATATTTTGCTATTGTTTCAGATATGGTTTAAGATTCTAGCAACATTTTATTTTTTTGTTTTATTCTACATTCAATTAAGAATTCTAAAATGTCAGGTGCATGTAGCTACTAAAACAATCAGATCTAGAACTCAAACGATAACACGATAACTAAAACGTGAAAATTCAAACAATAAACCAACCCAGACTAGGCTTGCATCCCAAAAGGCATCCTATCCCCTATATAGTGCACTACAATAGACCAGAGCCCTGTGGGCACTATATAGGGGATAGGATGCCATTTGGGAGACAACCCGGATCATTGGAGCATAGAGTCTGCTATGCAATGTGCTCATTATGAATTGCCAACTGGGAGCTTAGCAGAGATGGTCTGATACTGTCCCCATCCAGACTGACATCAGACCTAAAAAACATTACTGGACAAAAAACTATATCAAGACAGAAATTTGAGAGGTGGTTTGAGATTAAATGTGACGCTGTTCATTATTGAGGATTATCTAGATGGAAATCCATAGGCCTCTTGTGGGGCTGCAGGGAGGGAAGGAGGGATGGAGGGAAGGTGATAAGGAGGGAAGGAGGGATGGAGGGAAGGTGATAAGGAGGGAAGGAGGGATGGAGGGAAGGTGATAAGGAGGGAAGGAGGGATGGAGGGAAGGTGATAAGGAGGGAAGGAGGGATGGAGGGAAGGTGATAAGGAGGGAAGGAGGGATGGAGGGAAGGTGATAAGGAGGGAAGGAGGGATGGAGGGAAGGTGATAAGGAGGGAAGGAGGGATGGAGGGAAGGTGAAAAGGAGGGATGGAGGGATGGAGGGAAGGTGATAAGGAAGGAAGGAGGGATGGAGGGAAGGTGAAAAGGAGGGAAGGAGGGATGGAGGGAAGGTGATAAGGAGGGAAGGAGGGATGGAGGGAAGGTGATAAGGAGGGAAGGAGGGATGGAGGGAAGGTGATAAGGAGGGAAGGAGGGATGGAGGGAAGGTGAAAAGGAGGGATGGAGGGATGGAGGGAAGGTGATAAGGAGGGAAGGAGGGATGGAGGGAAGGTGAAAAGAAGGGATGGTGGGAAGGGGGAAGGATATCTGTAATTTAGAGTGAGGAGAGATCTGCAGTGTCCTATACTGCCAACAGGTTATATTCTCCACTACTATAAACACATCGACTATACTGCCAACAGGTTATATTCTCCACTACTATAAACACATCGACTATACTGCCAACAGGTTATATTCTCCACTACTATAAACACATCGACTATACTGCCAACAGGTTATATTCTCCACTACTATAAACACATGAACATCCACTACAAATCAGTGTGTCGCCCGCAAGGCCTGAATCGTCTGAAAGTGGTGCTTGTTGGATTTAAGAGATTGAATGGACTACGAAGGGGGAAAAGGCTACGGCTTCTATGGTCTTTGAGAATGTTTGGTTAAATCATACTAATCACATGAAGGAGCCCAGTTATTGAATGCTTGTTAAACTCTAAATGCTTATGGAAGTCTTCTTTTGCCTTTCTTCTGGCAGGTCATTGAGAACACGTTCTCTTTTACAATACGGATACAAACAGTATCTGTACCTCATCTTGGAACCGTGGTGTGTGTGTGTGTGTGTGTGTGTGTGTGTGTGTGTGTGTGTGTGTGTGTGTGTGTGTGTGTGTGTGTGTGTGTGTGTGTGTTTCCAGCAGCAGACCTGGTGTGACAGAAGACCTAATGATACAGATGAAACGACATGGTAACACTGAGGCGACACCTCTTGTAATCGGTTCATATGCGTATGGCTGCATTATGTGTTTTGGTTCGAGCCACTACTACTACTACTGTTTACACAATGTCACCCTCTGACAGGATCAGGTTCCTTATTTCCTGACACCAAGGGTGTCTCCCAAATAGCACCCTAGTCTCTATGTAGTGTACCGATTAGGACAAAAGCCTATAGGTACAGAGCCCAAGTCACTAAGTGTTACACCCAAACCCCCCCCCCCCCCCCCCCCCCCCCGTTACAAAGACGTGTTTGAAATCTGAACCCGGCATAAAACAAACAAAGATTATATATTTGTCTAGGCATTTACCTGGTGAAGTGGTCCGTCTATGGACTGAGAGAGAGTTGAAATACAAAGTGTGTAAACCTCTTCACAACTTTCTGCGTTAGCCGCCTCCTCTGGTCTAACACACTGGGGACCTGGAGCTCAATGCTCATTTGTCTAGAAGGAGCAGCTGGTATTGAATATTCTGTTCTAGATGCCTTTCTTTCTTGTGTCCCTTCGTTCTCGTTGAATGTGGGCCTGGTTTCCTTTGACAAATAAGTGAGCAGCAGAGAATGCCCTTGGTAACTTCAGATAATTAGAGAGTGAAAGAAAGAGCAATTGGTGATGGTGAGGGGGAAAAAAGAGAAAAAACAAATGTTTCTACATTTGCCATTTTTGTTATTGAGGTTTCGTATGATTACTTTGTTAAAGCCAACAGCTTATTAACAAATAAGTTCTGTCTACTGTTCAACATACAACAATTACATAGGAGTACTAAACATATTGGGGGGGGGGGGGGGCGATAGGTAGCCTAGTGGTTAGAGCGTTGGACTAATAACCGAAAGGTTGCAAGATCAAATCCCCGAGCTGACAAGGTGCAATCTGTCTTTCTGTCCCTGAACAAGGCAGATAACCCGCTGTTCCTCGGCCGTCATTGTAAATAAGAATATGTTCTTAACCGACTTGCCTAGTTAAATAAAGGTAAAACAAAACATACATATTGAATGTTTCAAAACTATAAGTGTGTTTTCAAGTGTATTCAATATTCAAAACCTGAAAATATTTGCATTAATTTTGAATCAAAACTTCAGGTCCTACTAATCAACCAAAGCTTGTTTGATGATCAAATAATGAAATAATAAAACCTAAATAATTTCAAAAGGAGAGAATCCAGCTCTCTATATCTCTTACTGACAATCTGAGGGAGCAGATCAGCCATGGTAGTCAAGAGAAAGCATTAACTAAGCCATCCATCTAAAACGTGACTTTTACAGTATTTCACTCTGAAGACAAATTCTTTGATAATGACAAGTTGTCACCACTAGAAGCGATTCTGACAGCCCAGAGAGATAATATCCCAGTCCCCCGAGGTAAATTAGTAGAAAGTTCAAGTGCTTTCAAGTGGTGAATGAAAGTTAGAGCCAAGATAGAATTCCTCATAAACAAACACCAGGGGACGTGTCCCAAATGGTACCCTAGTCCCTACATAGTGCACTACTTTAGACCAGGGTCCTGAAGAGTAGTAAACATAAATACTGATGCATACCCCCGCATGAAAATCACACTGGACTGTTCCCTCTACAGACCCAATGGAACAAACGCAATGGTTAAACTTAGTAGACATTACGTTCCTAGATGAATAATGCTGACCTGATTGTAGTGGCTATGTTGGTTTCAAACTAAACACAGAGGGAGAAAATGTTTCAAACTAAGCCAAAACACATTGTGTTCCTCTGAGGGAAGACAAAAAACGTACAAACGTACAGTACTAACTCTATAGACAGACCTTTGAGCAGAAAAGATTTAGCTTAAACAATATACTTAATAAAGTTCTGAAACGTTCCTTTACTTTTGGGTGTAACACTTAGTTTCTAATGTTGATACGTTACTAATGTTGATATGTTACCTAATGTTGATATGTTACTAATGTTGATATGTTACCAATGTTGATATGTTACCAATGTTGATATGTTACTAATGTTGATATGTTACTAATGTTGATATGTTACCTAATGTTGATATGTTACCTAATGTTGATATGTTACTAATGTTGATATGTTACTAATGTTGATATGTTACTAATGTTGATATGTTACCTAATGTTGATATGTTACCTAATGTTGATATGTTACTAATGTTGATATGTTACTAATGTTGATATGTTACTAATGTTGATACATTACTAATGTTGATACATTACTAATGTTGATACATTACTAATGTTGATATGTTACTAATGTTGATATGTTACTAATGTTGATATGTTACCAATGTTGATATGTTACCAATGTTGATATGTTACTAATGTTGATATGTTACTAATGTTGATATGTTACCTAATGTTGATACGTTACTAATGTTGATACGTTACTAATGTTGATACATTACTAATGTTGATATGTTACTAATGTTGATATGTTACTAATGTTGATATGTTACTAATGTTGATACGTTACTAATGTTGATACGTTACTAATGTTGATATGTTACTAATGTTGATATGTTACTAATGTTGATATGTTACCTAATGTTGATATGTTACCTAATGTTGATATGTTTCTAATGTTGATATGTTACCTAATGTTGATATGTTACTAATGTTGATATGTTACTAATGTTGATATGTTACCTAATGTTGATATGTTACCTAATGTTGATATGTTACTAATGTTGATATGTTACTAATGTTGATACGTTACTAATGTTGATATGTTACTAATGTTGATATGTTACTAATGTTGATACATTACTAATGTTGATATGTTACTAATGTTGATATGTTACCTAATGTTGATATGTTACTAATGTTGATATGTTACTAATGTTGATATGTTACTAATGTTGATATGTTACTAATGTTGATACGTTACTAATGTTGATACGTTACTAATGTTGATACGTTACTAATGTTGATACGTTACTAATGTTGATACGTTACCTAATGTTGATATGTTACTAATGTTGATATGTTACTAATGTTGATATGTTACTAATGTTGATATGTTACCTAATGTTGATATGTTACTAATGTTGATATGTTACTAATGTTGATATGTTACTAATGTTGATATGTTACTAATGTTGATATGTTACTAATGTTGATATGTTACTAATGTTGATACGTTACTAATGTTGATATGTTACCTAATGTTGATATGTTACTAATGTTGATATGTTACTAATGTTGATACGTTACTAATGTTGATATGTTACTAATGTTGATATGTTACTAATGTTGATATGTTACTAATGTTGATATGTTACTAATGTTGATATGTTACTAATGTTGATATGTTACTAATGTTGATATGTTACTAATGTTGATACGTTACTAATGTTGATACGTTACTAATGTTGATACGTTACTAATGTTGATACGTTACTAATGTTGATATGTTACCTAATGTTGATATGTTACTAATGTTGATATGTTACTAATGTTGATATGTTACCTAATGTTGATATGTTACCTAATGTTGATATGTTACTAATGTTGATATATTACTAATGTTGATATGTTACTAATGTTGATATGTTACTAATGTTGATATGTTACCTAATGTTGATATGTTACCTAATGTTGATATGTTACTAATGTTGATATGTTACTAATGTTGATACATTACTAATGTTGATACGTTACTAATGTTGATATGTTACTAATGTTGATATGTTACTAATGTTGATATGTTACTAATGTTGATATGTTACTAATGTTGATATGTTACTAATGTTGATATGTTACTAATGTTGATATGTTACTAATGTTGATATGTTACTAATGTTGATACGTTACTAATGTTGATACATTACTAATGTTGATATGTTACCTAATGTTGATATGTTACCTAATGTTGATATGTTACCTAATGTTGATATGTTACTAATGTTGATATGTTACCAATGTTGATATGTTACCTAATGTTGATATGTTACTAATGTTGATATGGTACCTAATGTTGATATGTTACTAATGTTCATATGTTACCTAATGCTGATATGTTACTAATGTTGATATGTTACCTAATGTTGATATGTTACCTAATGTTGATATGTTACCTAATGTTGATATGTTACTAATGTTGATATGTTACCAATGTTGATATGTTACCTAATGTTGATATGTTACTAATGTTGATATGTTACCTAATGTTGATATGTTACCTAATGTTGATATGTTACCTAATGTTGATATGTTACTAATGTTGATATGTTACTAATGTTGATATGTTACTAATGTTGATATGTTACTAATGTTGATATGTTACTAATGTTGATATGTTACCTAATGTTGATATGTTACTAATGTTGATACGTTACTAATTTGATACATTACTAATGTGATTCTCTGTGAATAATGTAATTCGGTGGGCCCACTGCATAGTTCATCTTAGCCGTGCTGGTAGAACCCGCCGCAGTTGTTGGGTGTTTGCTGGAGGAAGAAGGTACTGGTAATTGATGAAATTGTCGATCAGACGATTGATTTCAGAGCGGAGTGAGACCATAACAGTTTGTTTCCAGCAGCATAGACAGAGACCCACAGGACACACACAGAGCATAGACAAGACACACACAGAGACACACACAGAGCATAGACAGACACACACACAGAGACACACACAGACATAGACAGGACCACACACAGAGACACACACAGAGCATAACAAGACACACACAGAGACACACACAGAGCATAGACAGGAGACACACAACAGAGACACACACAAGCATAGACGACACACACACAGCATAGACAGAGACACACACAGAGACACCACAGAGCATAGACAGACACACACGACGAGCTACGACCAGAGACACACACAGAGACACACACAGAGCATAGACAGACCACACAGAGCATAGACAGAGACACACACAGAGCATAGACAGAGACACACACAGAGACACACACAGAGCATAGACAGAGAACACACAGAGCAACACGAAGCATAGACAAGAGACACACCAGAGAACCACAGCAGAGACACACGAAGCATAGACAGAGACACACACAGAGCATAGACAAGACACACAGACATAGACAGAAGACACACAGAGCATAGACTGGAACACACAGAGCATAGACAGAACACACAGAGCATAGACAGAGAGACACACAGAGCATAGACTGAGACCACACAGCATAGACAGAGACACCACAGAGCATAGACAGAGACACACAGAGCATAGACAGAGAGACACACAGAGCATAGACTGAACACACACAGCATAGACAGAGACACACACAGACATAGCCGAGACACACACAGCATAGACAGAGACACACACAGAGCATAGACGAGCCACAGACAAGACAGAGAGACACAGAGAGCTAGACAGAGACACACACAGATGACACACACAGAGCAGACAAGACACACACAGCATACAGAGACACAAACACAGCATAGACTGAGACACACACAGAGACACACACAGAGAACACACACACCAGCATAGACAGAGACAGAGACACACACAGAGACACACACACACACACAGCATGCAGAGACACACACAGAGACACACACAGAGCATAGACAAAGACACACACAGAGACACACACAGAGCATAGACAGACACACACAGAGCATAGACAGAGACACAAACACAGCATAGACAGACACACACACAGCATAGACTGAGACACACACAGAGCATAGACAGAGACACACACAGCATAGACTGAGACACACACACAGCATAGACTGAGACACACACAGAGCATAGACAGACACACCAGAGCATAGACAGACACACAGCATAGACAGACACACAGAGACACACACCACAGCATAGACAGACCACACAGAGAAACACACACATCAGACTGAACACACACAGAGACACACACACAGCATAGACAGACACACACAGAGACACACACACACATCATAGACTGAGACACACACAGAGACCACACACAGCATAGATTGAGACCACACACAGAGAACACACACACAGCATAGACAGACACCACACACACAGTATAGACCGAGACACACACAGAGACACACGCACCCATAACACACACACACACACACACACACACACAAAGCATAGACAGAGACACACAAACAGTATAGACAGAGACACACAGCAAGTGTCAGCTTGACACACCAAATTGTAGTTGTGGAGGATCAGTGTGTGTGTGTGTGTGTGTGTGTGTGTGTGTGTGTGTGTGTGTTGTGTGTGTGTGTGTGTGTGTGTGTGTGTGTGTGTGTGTGTGTGTGTGTGTGTGGTGTGTGTGGGTGTATTCTTTGTTTGTTTGTTTCCACAGTACTACCCGTGCATCCAGACCAGTTCCTGCTTTTCTTGTTGAACACAAAGCTTTCCACAGAATGGTCAAAACCGGAAGAACTAGAAAACAGGGACGAAAGCAACAGGAGTGAGGAAAACCACACTGGTAGACTTGACAAGACAAAGTGGCAATAGACAAACAGAAAACACAGGTATAAATACACTGGGGATAATGGGAAAAATGGGAGACACCTGAGGGGGTGGAGATAAGCACAAGACAGGTGAAACGATCAGGGAATGACAGTTCTCT
>NC_052339.1:34986936-35017880 GCF_016432855.1 Salvelinus namaycush | reverse complement strand
TCTCTGTCTCTCTCTCTCTCTCTTGTCTCTCTGTCTCTCTCTCTCTCTCTCTCTCTGTCTCTCTCTCTCTCTCTCTCTCTGTCTCTCTCTCTCTCTCTCTCTCTCTCTCTCTCTCTCTTCTCTGTCTCTCTCTCTCTCTCTCTCTGTCTCTCTCTCTCTCTCTCTCTCTCTCTCTCTCTCTCTCTCTCTCTCTCTCTCTCTCTCTCTCTCTCTCTCTCTCTCTCTCTCTCTCTCTCTCTCTCTCTCTTCTCTCTCTCTCTCTCTCTCTCTCTCTCTCTCTCTCTCTCTCTCTCTCTCTCTCTCTCTCTCTCTCTCTCTCTCTCTCTCTCTCTCTCTCTCTCTCTCTCTCTCTCTCATTTCATATGATTTATTTTTAGACTGTCCTTTTTGTCATTTATTGAAGGTGTTCTTCAATGTGTTTCTATTGGCTTTGGAAGTAAAGGCCGAAATCAATATATATATTATTTTTTTATATACCTATACATTAAAAATCAAGTAGCTAAATCAATATCATGACCGTCTTAAAACATATTTCATCTTAGCACTCACCTCTCCTCTCAACGTCTTAGACTCCAAGGAAGTATAGTTCACCTGAAGGTTTATTGAAGAAACCTCAAGTGGATAAAGGATAAAGACCTAACAGCTGCCTGGGGATAGATACACAAGATATTGTGTTTAATAAACCAGGAATTTATGTTTGGAAACTGAATGTTCGAGTGAAGAAGAAACTTCCTTATACAATACGCCCTTTAAAGCTTGACTTTTAAATTAGCTTTGCGAAAAGAGAACGAGCCGTCTAGCTAATACGAGTAAATATGAATATCGCACAATCATAATGAGCCAAATGACTGTCACTTTTAGTAATTAAACTTGATTGATTCTCTGCATTATTGTTATTAATTGTGTCATGAAATATTCATTATGTAAATTGAGAGGTTGGGGTTCTGAGGAGTTTGAATTCCACCAATCAGCTGTAAAGTCATTAACTGGAACAAGGGAAGGGTTTCCTGTGAATAATGTAATTCGGTGGCCCACTGCAATAGTTCATCTTAGCCGTGCTGGTAGAACCCAGGCCGCAGTTGTTGGGTGTTGCTGGAGGAGAAGGTAACTGGTAATTGATGAAATTGTCGATCAGACGATTGATTTCAGAGCGGAGTGAGACATAACAGTTTGTTTCCAGCAGCATAGACAGAGACACACACAGAGACACACACAGAGCATAGACAGAGACACACACAGAGACACACACAGAGCATAGACAGACACACACACAGAGACACACACAGAGCATAGACAGAGACACACACAGAGACACACACAGAGCATAGACAGAGACACACACAGAGACACACACAGAGCATAGACAGAGACACACACACAGAGACACACACAGAGCATAGACAGACACACACACAGCATAGACAGAGACACACACAGAGACACACACAGAGCATAGACAGACACACACACAGCATAGACAGAGACACACACAGAGACACACACAGAGCATAGACAGACACACACAGAGCATAGACAGAGACACACACAGAGCATAGACAGAGACACACACAGAGACACACACAGAGCATAGACAGAGAAACACACAGAGACACACGAAGCATAGACAGAGACACACACAGAGACACACACAGAGACACACGAAGCATAGACAGAGACACACACAGAGCATAGACAGAGACACACAGAGCATAGACAGAGAGACACACAGAGCATAGACTGAGACACACAGAGCATAGACAGAGACACACAGAGCATAGACAGAGAGACACACAGAGCATAGACTGAGACACACACAGCATAGACAGAGACACACACAGAGCATAGACAGAGACACACAGAGCATAGACAGAGAGACACACAGAGCATAGACTGAGACACACACAGCATAGACAGAGACACACACAGAGCATAGCCAGAGACACACACAGCATAGACAGAGACACACACAGAGCATAGACAGAGACACACAGAGCATAGACAGAGAGACACACAGAGAGCATAGACAGAGACACACACAGAGACACACACAGAGCATAGACAGAGACACACACAGCATAGACAGAGACACAAACACAGCATAGACTGAGACACACACAGAGACACACACAGAGACACACACACACAGCATAGACAGAGACAGAGACACACACAGAGACACACACACACACACAGCATAGACAGAGACACACACAGAGACACACACAGAGCATAGACAAAGACACACACAGAGACACACACAGAGCATAGACAGACACACACAGAGCATAGACAGAGACACAAACACAGCATAGACAGACACACACACAGCATAGACTGAGACACACACAGAGCATAGACAGAGACACACACAGCATAGACTGAGACACACACACAGCATAGACTGAGACACACACAGAGCATAGACAGACACACACAGAGCATAGACAGACACACACAGCATAGACAGACACACACAGAGACACACACGCACAGCATAGACAGACACACACAGAGAAACACACACATCAGACTGAAACACACACAGAGACACACACACAGCATAGACAGACACACACAGAGACACACACACACATCATAGACTGAGACACACACAGAGACACACACACAGCATAGATTGAGACACACACAGAGACACACACACAGCATAGACAGACACACACACACACAGTATAGACCGAGACACACACAGAGACACACGCACCATAGACACACACACACACACACACACACACACAAAGCATAGACAGAGACACACAAACAGTATAGACAGAGACACACAGCAAGTGTCAGCTTGACACACCAAATTGTAGTTGTGGAGGATCAGTGTGTGTGTGTGTGTGTGTGTGTGTGTGTGTGTGTGTGTGTGTGTGTGTGTGTGTGTGTGTGTGTGTGTGTGTGTGTGTGTGTGTGTGTGTGTGTGTGTGTGTGTGTGTATTTCTTTGTTTGTTTGTTTCCACAGTACTACCCGTGCATCCAGGACAGTTCCTGCTTTTCTTGTTGAACACAAAGCTTTCCACAGAATGGTCAAAACCGGAAGAACTAGAAAACAGGGACGAAAGCAAACAGGAGTGAGGAAAACCACACTGGTAGACTTGACAAGACAAAGTGGCAATAGACAAACAGAAAACACAGGTATAAATACACTGGGGATAATGGGGAAAATGGGAGACACCTGGAGGGGGGTGGAGATAAGCACAAGACAGGTGAAACAGATCAGGGAATGACAGTTCTCTCTGTCTCTCTCTCTCTCTCTCTTCTCTGTCTTTCTCTCTCTTCTCTGTCTCTCTCTCTCTCTCTGTCTCTCTGTCTCTCTCTCTCTCTCTGTCTCTCTGTCTCTCTCTCTCTCTCTCTTCTCTGTCTCTCTCTCTCTCTCTCTCTCTCTCTCTCTCTCTCTTCTCTGTCTCTCTCTCTCTCTCTCTCTGTCTCTCTCTCTCTCTCTCTCTCTCTCTCTCTCTCTCTCTCTCTCTCTCTCTCTCTCTCTCTCTCTCTCTCTCTCTCTCTCTCTCTCTCTCTCTCTCTCTCTCTCTCTCTCTCTCTCTCTCTCTCTCTCTCTCTCTCTCTCTCTCTCTCTCTCTCTCTCTCTCTCTCTCTCTCTCTCTCTCTCTCTCATTTCATATGATTTATTTTTAGACTGTCCTTTTTGTCATTTATTGAAGGTGTTCTTCAATGTGTTTCTATTGGCTTTGGAAGTAAAGGCCGAAATCAATATATATATTATTTTTTTATATACCTATACATTAAAAATCAAGTAGCTAAATCAATATCATGACCGTCTTAAAACATATTTCATCTTAGCACTCACCTCTCCTCTCAACGTCTTAGACTCCAAGGAAGTATAGTTCACCTGAAGGTTTATTGAAGAAACCTCAAGTGGATAAAGGATAAAGACCTAACAGCTGCCTGGGGATAGATACACAAGATATTGTGTTTAATAAACCAGGAATTTATGTTTGGAAACTGAATGTTCGAGTGAAGAAGAAACTTCCTTATACAATACGCCCTTTAAAGCTTGACTTTTAAATTAGCTTTGCGAAAAGAGAACGAGCCGTCTAGCTAATACGAGTAAATATGAATATCGCACAATCATAATGAGCCAAATGACTGTCACTTTTAGTAATTAAACTTGATTGATTCTCTGCATTATTGTTATTAATTGTGTCATGAAATATTCATTATGTAAATTGAGAGGTTGGGGTTCTGAGGAGTTTGAATTCCACCAATCAGCTGTAAAGTCATTAACTGGAACAAGGGAAGGGTTTCCTGTGAATAATGTAATTCGGTGGCCCACTGCAATAGTTCATCTTAGCCGTGCTGGTAGAACCCAGGCCGCAGTTGTTGGGTGTTGCTGGAGGAGAAGGTAACTGGTAATTGATGAAATTGTCGATCAGACGATTGATTTCAGAGCGGAGTGAGACATAACAGTTTGTTTCCAGCAGCATAGACAGAGACACACACAGAGACACACACAGAGCATAGACAGAGACACACACAGAGACACACACAGAGCATAGACAGACACACACACAGAGACACACACAGAGCATAGACAGAGACACACACAGAGACACACACAGAGCATAGACAGAGACACACACAGAGACACACACAGAGCATAGACAGAGACACACACACAGAGACACACACAGAGCATAGACAGACACACACACAGCATAGACAGAGACACACACAGAGACACACACAGAGCATAGACAGACACACACACAGCATAGACAGAGACACACACAGAGACACACACAGAGCATAGACAGACACACACAGAGCATAGACAGAGACACACACAGAGCATAGACAGAGACACACACAGAGACACACACAGAGCATAGACAGAGAAACACACAGAGACACACGAAGCATAGACAGAGACACACACAGAGACACACACAGAGACACACGAAGCATAGACAGAGACACACACAGAGCATAGACAGAGACACACAGAGCATAGACAGAGAGACACACAGAGCATAGACTGAGACACACAGAGCATAGACAGAGACACACAGAGCATAGACAGAGAGACACACAGAGCATAGACTGAGACACACACAGCATAGACAGAGACACACACAGAGCATAGACAGAGACACACAGAGCATAGACAGAGAGACACACAGAGCATAGACTGAGACACACACAGCATAGACAGAGACACACACAGAGCATAGCCAGAGACACACACAGCATAGACAGAGACACACACAGAGCATAGACAGAGACACACAGAGCATAGACAGAGAGACACACAGAGAGCATAGACAGAGACACACACAGAGACACACACAGAGCATAGACAGAGACACACACAGCATAGACAGAGACACAAACACAGCATAGACTGAGACACACACAGAGACACACACAGAGACACACACACACAGCATAGACAGAGACAGAGACACACACAGAGACACACACACACACACAGCATAGACAGAGACACACACAGAGACACACACAGAGCATAGACAAAGACACACACAGAGACACACACAGAGCATAGACAGACACACACAGAGCATAGACAGAGACACAAACACAGCATAGACAGACACACACACAGCATAGACTGAGACACACACAGAGCATAGACAGAGACACACACAGCATAGACTGAGACACACACACAGCATAGACTGAGACACACACAGAGCATAGACAGACACACACAGAGCATAGACAGACACACACAGCATAGACAGACACACACAGAGACACACACGCACAGCATAGACAGACACACACAGAGAAACACACACATCAGACTGAAACACACACAGAGACACACACACAGCATAGACAGACACACACAGAGACACACACACACATCATAGACTGAGACACACACAGAGACACACACACAGCATAGATTGAGACACACACAGAGACACACACACAGCATAGACAGACACACACACACACACAGTATAGACCGAGACACACACAGAGACACACGCACCATAGACACACACACACACACACACATACACACAAAGCATAGACAGAGACACACAAACAGTATAGACAGAGACACACAGCAAGTGTCAGCTTGACACACCAAATTGTAGTTGTGGAGGATCAGTGTGTGTGTGTGTGTGTGTGTGTGTGTGTGTGTGTGTGTGTGTGTGTGTGTGTGTGTGTGTGTGTGTGTGTGTGTGTGTGTGTGTGTGTGTGTGTGTGTGTGTGTGTGTGTATTTCTTTGTTTGTTTGTTTCCACAGTACTACCCGTGCATCCAGGACAGTTCCTGCTTTTCTTGTTGAACACAAAGCTTTCCACAGAATGGTCAAAACCGGAAGAACTAGAAAACAGGGACGAAAGCAAACAGGAGTGAGGAAAACCACACTGGTAGACTTGACAAGACAAAGTGGCAATAGACAAACAGAAAACACAGGTATAAATACACTGGGGATAATGGGGAAAATGGGAGACACCTGGAGGGGGGTGGAGATAAGCACAAGACAGGTGAAACAGATCAGGGAATGACAGTTCTCTCTGTCTCTCTCTCTCTCTCTTCTCTGTCTTTCTCTCTCTTCTCTGTCTCTCTCTCTCTCTCTGTCTCTCTGTCTCTCTCTCTCTCTCTCTCTCTCTGTCTCTCTCTCTCTCTCTCTTCTCTGTCTCTCTCTCTCTCTCTCTCTGTCTCTCTCTCTCTCTCTCTCTGTCTCTCTGTCTCTCTCTCTCTCTTCTCTGTCTCTCTCTCTCTCTCTCTCTCTCCCTCTCTGTCTCTCTCTATGTCTCTCACTCTCTCCCTCTCTCCCGGTCTCTCTCTCTCTCTCTCTTTCAATTCAATTTAAGGGGCTTTATTGCCATGGGAAACATGTAAACATTGCCAAAGCAAATGAAATAAAATGTTAAAATATCATATTATATCTATATACAGTGTTTTAATGATGTGCAAATAGTTAAAGTACAAAAGGGAAAATAAATAAACATAAATATGGGTTGCATTTACAATGGTGTTTGTTCTTCACTGAAGGGGGTTTGGGAATGACATCCTTTTAGGTGGCTCTTTTCTGGATTTTGATCATTAGCGGGTATCGGCCTAATTCTGCTCTGCATGCATTATTTGGTGTTTTACATTGTACATGGAGGATATTTTTGCAGAATTACGCATACAGTCTTTTTGGAATTTGTCCCATTTTCTGAATTCTTAGTTGGTTATTGGACCCCAGACCTCATAACCATGAAGCTCAATGGGGTTCTATAACTCATTCAAGTACTCTATGTTCCTTTTGATGGCATAGATGGCCCTTCTTACCTTGTCTCTCAGATCGTTCCACACTTTGTGGAAGTTACCTTTGGCACTGATGTTTAGGCAGAGGTATGTATGGTTTTTTGTGTGCTTTAGGGAAACGTTGTCTAGGTGGAATTTGTATTTTTGGTCTTACCGACTGGACCTTTTTTGAAACACCATTATTTTTTGTCTTGCTGAGATTTACTACTACAGACCGTTCTAGTGTCCTCGCCGATTCAATGATATATATGTTGAAGAGGGTGGGGCTTAAGCTGCATCCCTGTCTCACCCCACGGCCCTGTGGAAAAAAATGCATGTTTTTTGCCAAATTTATTGTTTGTGTACATAGATTTTATAATGTTTTTTTTCCCCAACACCACTTTCCATTAGTTTGTATAGCAGACCCTCATGCCCAAAAAAATTTGCTTTTTTGAAATCAACAAATCACGAAAAGACTTGTTTGTTTGTCAGTTAGGGTGTGAAGGGTGAATACATGAATACGTGGTCTGTCGTATGGTAATTATTTTAAAAAAAATGTACGATTTGACATTTGCTCAGGACATTGTTTTCATTGAGGAAATGTACGAGTCTGCTGCTAATGATAATGCAGAGGATTTTCCCAAGGTTGCTGTTGACACATATTCCACGGTAGTTACTGGGGTCAAATTTGTCTCCACTTTGTGGATTGGGGTGATCAGTCCTTGGTTCCAAATATTGGGGAAGAGGCCAGAGCTAAAAATTATATTAAAGAGTTTCAGTATTGCCAATTGGAGTTTGTGGTCTGTATATTTTATAATTTCATTGAGGATACCATCAACACCACAGGCCTTTTTGGGTTGGAGGGTTTTTATTTTGTCCTGTAGTTCATTCAATGTAATTGGAGAATCCAGTGGGTTCTGGTAGTCTTTAATAGTTGATTCTAGGATTTGTGTTTAATCACGTATATGTTTTTTCTATTTGTTCTTTATTATAGGGCCAAAAAGATTGGAGAAGTGGTTTATCCATACATCTCCGTTTTGGATAAATAACTCTTCGTGTTGATGTTTGTTTAGTGTTTTCCAATTTTCCCAGAAGTGGTCAAGTAGAATGTGATACACAGTAAAGTAAAAAGGGAAGGTTAAGCAGCATGTCCTATTGGCTTCTTTCTTTTGACCATTTAGGCTGTGTTCCAACAGCCTTACCTGGCTTCTCTTCCTCATTCCTCTAGGGACTAAGATTTAAAAGCACTGATGGATGAAAGCCTTCCTTGTCTTAAATGCTTTAGCTCTTTGGGGAGCATCGATCATTCACACACTTCCTCGTTACAGGTCAGGCTTGGTGTTGAGCAGGTTTCTCCTTGATTCAGTTCCATTTGACACCCTATTCGCTTTGTAATGCGTTATTTGTGACCAGGGTTCCATAGGGCACTATATAGTGGCATACAGGCCATATGGGACACAAACCACTTCCAAGGATGTTTTTCTACTTCTGTTGTGTTCTGCCTCCTGGTCCAGTCCATTCACCTATCAGTGATCCTAAAGGAAAGGAGATGAACAAAGGAAGTAGTGTTTGACGTTTAAGGAGGCAGTGGAAGTGTACAGGAAAGGTTGAGTATCTCCCAATTGGGACCCTATTCCTTATATGGTGTAATACATTGGACCAGAGGGGCCCTGGTCAAAAGGAGTGCACTATAATGGGAAAATTAGGGACACCAAGGTTGTGTCAACAGATTGAGCTCCCTCTGCTCCCAAACCCCAGAGTACAACTCTCACCTCATCACACCCCAGGGTAAAACTCTGACATCATCACACCCCAGGGTACAACTCTCACCTCATCACACCCCAGGGTAAAACTCTGACATCATTCCACCCCAGGGTAAAACTCTGACATCATCACACCCCAGGGTAAAACTCTGACATCATCACACCCCAGGGTAAAACTCTGACATCATCACACCCCAGGGTAAAACTCTGACATCATCATACCCCAGGGTACAACTCTGACATCATCACACCCCAGGGTAAAACGCTGACATCATCACACCCCAGGGTAAAACTCTGACATCATCACACCCCAGGGTACAACTCTCACCTCATCACACCCCAGGGTAAAACTCTGACATCATCACACCCCAGAGTACAACTCTCACATCATCACACCCCAGGGTAAAACTCTGACATCATCATACCCCAGGGTAAAACTCTGACATCATCACACCCCAGGGTACAACTCTCACCTCATCACACCCCAGGGTAAAACTCTGACATCATCACACCCCAGAGTACAACTCTCACCTCATCAAACCCCAGGGTACAACTCTCACCTCATCAATTCTGAAAATAAATGAGAGGGACCAAGGACGGATGAGGATTTTACAGCCAGTAATATTCTCAGAAACAGCTGTGAACTAATATGTCGTTTTCTCTCTGTTCTCCTTTATCTCCTCTCAACTGATGACATCACTCATTGCTGAATTCCTCAACCACAGGTAAGCACTCTCAGTTATGGCCTTGAGTCTGTGTGCATGTGGGTGTGTGTGCCGCTCCCATGTGTGTCAAGGAGCAGGAACTGTGTTGGATGGAAACACTGTGGCGGTCAGACGGAGGGGAAGAGAAAGAGAGGGAACTTATGGTGTCAGCCAAGTTTCTAATTCACCCGTTTATCGATCGGCTCCCTAATTAATGTCATTATTTATCTTTGAATCCCAAGGACGGGGAGACGAGAAAGCTGAGTGCCTTCAGTCAAGAGTCAGAGGCTATGTGCCACATGTCAGCCTGTCCCCTATAGAGTGCATTCGGAAGGTATTCAGACCCCTTGACTTTTTCCCAAATTCTTTACGTTACAGCCTTATTGTAAAATGGATTAAATAAAACATTTTCCTCATCAATCTGCACACAATACCCCATAATGACAAGGCAAAAACATTTTTTTCTCAATTCTAGCAAATGCATAAAATAAATACAGAAATACTTTATTTATATAAGTATTCAGACCCTTTGCTATGATACTCCAAAATGACCTCAGGTGCATTGTGTTTCCATTGATCATCCTTGAGATGTTTCTAAAACTGGATTGGAGTCCACCTGTGGTAAATTCAGTTAATTGTACATGATTTGGAAAGGTACCCACCTGTCTATAGAAGGTCCTACAGTTGACGGTGCATGTCAGAGCCAAAACCAAATCATGAGATCAAAGGAATTGTCCGTAGAGCTCCAAGACAGGATTGTGTCGAGGCACAGGTCTGGGAAAGGTTAGCAAAACATTTCTGCAGCATTGAAGGTCCCCAAGAACACAATGGCCTCCTTCATTCTTAAATGGAAGAAGTTTGGAACCATCAAGACTCTTCCCAGAGCTGGCGGCCCAGCCAGAATGAGCAATCGGGGGAGAAGGGCCTTGGTCAGGGAGGTGACCAAGAACCCGATGGTCACTCTGAATGAGCTCCAGAGTTCCTCTGTGGAAGCCAGACAGAAGACACTCCTCAATAAAAGGCACACGACCGTCTGCTTGGAGTTTGCCAAAAGGCACCGAAAGAAAAGAAAGATTCTCTGGTCTGATGAAAACAAGATTGAATTGTTTCGCCTGAATGCCAAGCGTCACACCTGGAGAAAACCTGGCACCATCCCTACGGTGAAGCATGGTGATGGTGGCAGCATCATGCTGTGAGGATGTTTTTCAGCGGCAGGAACTGGGAGACTAGTCAGGATCAAAGGAAAGATGAACGGAGCAAAGTACAGAGAGATCCTTGATGAAAACCTGCTCCAGAGTGCTCAGGACCTCAGACTGGGGCGAAGGTTCACCTTCCAACAGGGCAAAGACCATAAGCACACAGCCAAGACAATGCAGAAGTGGCTTCGAATGTCCTTGAGTGGCCCAGCCAGAGCCCGGACTTGAACTCAATCTAACATCTCTGCACAGACCTGAAAATAGCTGTGCAGCAACACTCCCAATCCAACCTGGCAGAGTTTGAGATGATCTGCAGAGAAGAATGGGAGAAACTCCCCAAATACAGGTGTGCCAAGCTTGTAGCGTCATACCCAAGAAGACTCAGGGCTGTAATCACTGCCAAAGGTGCTTCAACAAAGTACTGAGTAAAGGGTCTGAATACTTATGTAAATGTGATATTTCAGTTGTTTATTTTTAATACATTTGCTAAAATTTCTAAAAAGTTCACTATGAAGGCGATAGGATGCCGTTTGGGAACGTACCCTTCCTTCCGCTCAACGTTCACACACACACACACACACACACACACACACACACACACACACACACACACACACACACACTCACACACACACCCCTCTAGAGGGAGAGGAATCACTGAGTATCTCTGAGACGGTGTTGTGGTTGTTTAATGCTCACAGCGTTGAGTCCCATCTCGCATTGAGGAACACACTCATCCAATCACCCACCGGCTATTGGAGCAAAGCCTCATGGGATGTATATGCCGTGTGTGTGTGTGTGTGTGTGTGTGTGTGTGTGTGTGTGTGTGTGTGTGTGTGTGTGTGTGTGTGTGTGTGTGTGTGTGTGTGTGTGTGTGTGTGTGCGTGTGTGTGTGTGTGCGTGCGTGCGTGCGTGCGTGCGTGCGTGCGTGCGTGCGTGCGTGAACGTTGACCGGAAGGAAGGGTACGTTCCCAAACGGCATCCTATCGCCTTCATAGTGCACTTCTGTTAAAAGAGCTCTGGTCAACAGCAGGTCACTGCATAGGGAATAGAGACCCGTTTGGGACTCAGAGAGTTGAGGGGGGACCATGAACATACCGCCACTCTGTTGAGATCATCCCTTTATTTAATTAAGTACAACAGCGAGGCATTATTTACCGGGGTAAACACCACGCCACGGCAGGAGGAATGTGCTGTGTGTCACCCGAGATTAAAGTTTGTTTACTTCAATGCTGTTATGATTGTGTGTGCGTCAGCCAGCCAGCGAAATACGCATGAGCTGCTTCAGTGTGTGTGTGTGTGTGTGTGTGTGTGTGTGTGTGTGTGTGTGTGTGTGTGTGTGTGTGTGTGTGTGTGTGTGTGTGTGTGTGTGTGCACGCTCATTTGATATGCCGGCTTCCCAGAAGATGTGTCTCAGGGGATTAAGACCTAATCAAATGGAGGTTTCTGAGGCAGAGAGGGGTGGCTGTGTGTCCTTCCCATCTCTCCTCTCTCAGCCCATTTCTCTCCTGACCTCTGTGATTTCTCTCTCTGTCTCTCTCTCTCTCTCTCTCTCTCTCTCTCTCTCTGTGTGTCTGTCTGTCTCTCTCTCTGTGTGTGTCTGTGTCTGTCTCTCTCTCTCTCTCTCTCTCTCTCTCTCTCTCTCTCTCTCTCTCTCTCTCTCTCTCTCTCTCTCTCGCTCTCTCTCTCTCTCTCTCTCTCATTAAAGAGATTCTCCGGTACTTTGTATATTTTTTTGCCATTAGTTCTGTCAGTAGCGTTCACGAGACGTACCGCGTACTGAGTCATATATATTGCAGATATGTGCAGTATGTCGGAGATAGCGGTCCTGCTGCTGGGTTGTTGCCCTCCTACGGCCTCCTCCACGTCTCCTGATGTACTGGCCTGTCTCCTGGTAGCGCCTCCATGCTCTGAACACTACGCTGACAGACACAGCAAACCTTCTTGCCACAGCTCGCATTGATGTGCCATCCTGGATGAGCTGCACTACCTGAGCCACTTGTGTGGGTTGTAGACTCCGTCTCATGCTACCACTAGAGTGAGAGCACCGCCAGCATTCAAAAGTGACCAAAACATCAGCCAGGAAGCATAGGAACTGAGAAGTGGTCTGTGGTCACCACCTGCAGAATCACTCCTTTATTGGGGGTGTTTTGCTAATTGCCTATAATTTCCACCTTTTGTCTATTCCATTTGCACAACAGCATGTGGAATTTATTGTCAATCAGTGTTGTTTCCTAAGTGGACAGTTTGATTTCACAGAAGTGTGATTGACTTGGAGTTACATTGTGTTGTTTAAGTGTTCCCTTTATTTTTTTTTAGCAGTGTATATATATTCAGTGGATCCACCCCCCCCCCCCCCCCCTCATTACTCATAAGTCTGAATTCCAAATACTGAGAAGTGTTTAGGAAAGACGTACATTTCCTAAGTCTGAATCGGCCAATATAGGATCATAAGGATTTCTTCATTAAAAAATACACTTCATATTTAATATTGCTGAATCAACCCAAAATCAGTCAAATAAATTGTAACCCATAGAAGAGATATCCCTGTTTGTTTGTTTTTTTTAATTCTCCATAGGCCAGGGTTTGGTGTGTACATCTCGTAAAGTCTATGTGGTATAGAAGAGAGAGGGAGTTGTTTAACCAGTCCAGCGTGACAGGAGGTTTCTGTGGACTGAAGAAGGTAAACGTTTATAAGTGTCAGAGATAAAGCTTAATGGAGCAGAGTGAATAGCCCATATGTCAACCTAGAGAACAAACACCTGGTCACATAATACAAACACATCATACATTGTAATGCATCACACCACTAGACAACGGGCGCTTTCTACTGTGAATTCCAAATGGCACTCTATTCCCTATTGGGCCCTGGTCAAAAGTAGTGCACTATAAAGGGAATGGGGTGGCATTTAGGACGCACTCCTAGAGTTTACACTATAATACATTATACCAACTAGGACGCTGTCCTGACAACCTGCAGATTGGAAGATCTAGGCTGTGTCCCAAATGGCACTATATTCCCTATTGGGCCCTGGTCAAAAGTAGTGCACTATAAAGGGAATGGGGTGGCATTTAGGACGCACCCCTAGAGTTTACACTATAATACATTATACCAACTAGGACGCTGTCCTGACAACCTGCAGATTGGAAGATCTAGTCTGTGTCCCAAATGGCATCCTATTCCCCATATAGTGCACCACTTTTGAACCCTATTCCCTATGTAGTGCACTACTTTTGACAAGGGCCCATCTAAAGTCTTTTAAGGGCCTGAGAGCTATACTCCATTATAAAGATGATGAGAGCTATACTCCATTATACAGATGATGAGAGCTATACTCCATTATAAAGATGATGAGAGCTATACTCCATTATACAGATGATGAGAGCTATACTCCATTATACAGATGATGAGAGCTATACTCCATTATACAGATGATGAGAGCTATACTCCATTATACAGATGATGAGAGCTATACTCCATTATAAAGATGATGAGAGCTACACTCCATTATACAGATGATGAGAGCTATACTCCATTATACAGATGATGAGAGCTATACTCCATTATAAAGATGATGAGAGCTATACTCCATTATAAAGATGATGAGAGCTATACTCCATTAAACAGATGATGAGAGCTATACTCCATTAAACAGATGATGAGAGCTATACTCCATTATAAAGATGATGAGAGCTATACTCCGTGATAAAGATGATGAGAGCTATACTCCATTAAACAGATGATGAGAGCTATACTCCATTATACAGATGATGAGAGCTATACTCCATTATAAAGATGATGAGAGCTATACTCCATTATACAGATGATGAGAGCTATACTCCGTGATAAAGATGATGAGAGCTATACTCCATTATAAAGATGATGAGAGCTATACTCCATTATACAGATGATGAGAGCTATACTCCATTATAAAGATGATGAGAGCTATACTCCATTAAACAGATGATGAGAGCTATACTCCATTATACAGATGATGAGAGCTATACTCCGTGATAAAGATGATGAGAGCTATACTCCATTATACAGATGATGAGAGCTATACTCCATTATAAAGATGATGAGAGCTATACTCCATTATACAGATGATGAGAGCTATACTCCATTATACAGATGATGAGAGCTATACTCCATTATACAGATGATGAGAGCTATACTCCATTATACAGATGATGAGAGCTATACTCCATTATAAAGATGATGAGAGCTATACTCCATTATACAGATGATGAGAGCTATACTCCATTATACAGATGATGAGAGCTATACTCCGTGATAAAGATGATGAGAGCTATACTCCATTAAACAGATGATGAGAGCTATACTCCATTATACAGATGATGAGAGCTATACTCCATTATAAAGATGATGAGAGCTATACTCCATTATACAGATGATGAGAGCTATACTCCGTGATAAAGATGATGAGAGCTATACTCCATGATAAAGATGATGAGAGCTATACTCCATTAAACAGAAGATGAGAGCTATACTCCATTAAACAGATGATGAGAGCTATACTCCATGATAAAGATGATGAGAGCTATACTCCATTAAACAGAAGATGAGAGCTATACTCCATTAAACAGATGATGGGAGCTATACTACATTATACAGATGATGAGAGCTATACTCCGTGATAAAGATGATGAGAGCTATACTCCATTAAACAGAAGATGAGAGCTATACTCCATTATACAGATGATGAGAGCTATACTCCATTATACAGATGATGAGAGCTATACTCCATTATAAAGATGATGAGAGCTATACTCCATTATACAGATGATGAGAGCTATACTCCATTATACAGATGATGAGAGCTACACTCCATTATACAGATGATGAGAGCTATACTCCATTAAACAGATGATGAGAGCTATACTCCATTATAAAGATGATGAGAGCTATACTCCATTAAACAGATGATGAGAGCTATACTCCATTATAAAAGATGATGAGAGCTATACTCCATTATACAGATGATGAGAGCTATACTCCATTATACAGATGATGAGAGCTATACTCCATTATACAGATGATGAGAGCTATACTCCATTATACAGATGATGAGAGCTATACTCCATTATAAAGATGATATGTGATGATGAGAGCTATACTCCATTATAAAGATGATATGTGATGATGAGAGCTATACTCCATTATACAGATGATGAGAGCTACACTCCATTAAAAAGATGATGAGAGCTATACTCCATTATACAGATGATGAGAGCTATACTCCGTGATAAAGATGATGAGAGCTATACTCCATTAAACAGATGATGAGAGCTATACTCCATTATACAGATGATGAGAGCTATACTCCATTATACAGATGATGAGAGCTATACTCCATTATAAAGATGATATGTGATGATGAGAGCTATACTCCATTATAAAGATGATATGTGATGATGAGAGCTATACTCCATTATAAAGATGATGAGAGCTATACTCCATTATAAAGATGATGAGAGCTATACTCCATTATACAGATGATGAGAGCTATACTCCATTATAAAGATGATATGTGATGATGAGAGCTATACTCCATTATAAAGATGATATGTGATGATGAGAGCTATACTCCATTATAAAGATGATGAGAGCTACACTCTCCTCTCCATTTTAAAGATGATATGTGATGATAAAGATGATAGCCTCAATGTTCTAGGGCTGAGGTATTTAAGTATCGTTAGTACCAGGACCTTGATAGGCCAGTGGTACTCAAATACTATTAGTGCTATGACCTTGGCACTCTACTCTCCCATTGCGAGGAAGAGGAAGCAAGTCGCAAATAACCAGTGAAGACAAAAGTTTGCCGTATTTTGGGAAAACACTGTTTTGGGACGAGGGAACACCACTCAGCATAGAAACCCAAGAATGCCTTAGGGATGTATCCCAAATGGAATCCTCTTCGCTAAAGTGAACTACATTTGGACGAAAAAATAGGGCACTATATAAGGGATAGGATGCCATTTTGAAACTCGACCCTTTATTGATCCGATGTGGCCGCTGCTATTTCTGGAACAATGACATGAGGGAGCATAATGGATTGTACAGGTCGTTTTATGTAAAAAATATCCCGCTGTGTTCCTCAAAGAGCACATTTAACTAAAAACAAGCTGCTTGACAACCAGGCCTCCGATTCGACCACAGTAGGTTTAATCAGCTGTTATAGCTGGGACAAAAGCCGGCATATTACTGCCCTGCTGCCCTCCACAAACAGTGTGTGCGAGTGTGCCAATAGAAACACAGCCTAAGTCCCATAAAGGAACCCTATTCCAGGCATACATAGTGTACTACAAGGGCCCTTGTCAAATGTAGCGCCCTACATAAGGGAACAGGGTGGAATTTGGGACGTAAACACTTCTGCTTACTTCATGTAATCGTTCCGACACTGTAATACCATTTGTAGAGAGACGTACAATTACCCCTTAGGAATAACTCACCACACGGAGGTAAGGCCACTATGATGTCACAATGATATCGTCGCTATGGGAACCTGTCAGGGGAACATGTGATCATACATACCACATTTGTCTCTCTCTCTCAACTCAATTTAAGAGGCTTTATTGGCATGGGAAACACGTGTTAACATTGGCAAAAGCAAGTGAAGTAGATAATAAACAAAAGTGAAATAAGGAATAAAAATGAACAGTAAACAATACACACACACACAGATGTTCCAAAAGAATAAAGACATTTCAAATGTCATATTATGTCTATATACAATGTTGTAACAATGTACAAATAGTTAAAGTACAAAAGGGACAATAAATAAACATAAATATGGGTTGTATTTATTGTGTTTGTTCTTCACTGGTTGCCCTTTTCTTGTGGCAACAGGTCACAAATCTTGCTGCTGTGATGGCGCACTGTGGTATTTCACCCAGTAGACATGGGAGTTGATCAAAATTGGGTTTGTTTTCAAATTCTTTGTGGATCTGTGTAATCTGAGGGAAATATGTGTCTCTAATATGGTCATATATTTGGCAGGAGGTTAAGAAGTGCAGCTCAGTTTCCACCTAATTTTGATGGCAGTGTGCACATAGCCTGTCTTCTCTTGAGAGCCAGGTCTGCCTACGGCGACCTTTCTCAATAGCAAGGCCATGCTCACTGAGTCTGTACATAGTCAAAGCTTTCCTTAAGTTTGGGTCAGTCACAGTGGTCAGGTATTCTGCCACTGTGTACTCTCTGTTTAGGGCCAAATAGCATTCTAGTTTGCTCTGTTTTTTTGTTAATTCTTTCCAATGTGTCATGTAATTATCTTTTTGTTTTCTCATGATTTGGTTGGGTCTAATTGTGTTGCTGTCCTGGGGCTCTGTGGGGTCTGTTTGTGTTTGTGAACAGAGCCCCGGACCATCTTGCTTAGGGGACTCTTCTCCAGGTTCATCTCTCTGCAGCTAATGGCTTTGTTATGGAAGGTTTGGGAATCGCTTCCTTTTAGGTGGTTGTAGAATTTAACAGATCTCTTCTGGATTTTGATAATTAGCGGGTATCGGCCTAATTCTGCTCTGCATGCATTATTTGGTGTTTTACGTTGTACACAGAGGATATTTTTGCAGAATTCTGTATGCAGTCTTAATTTAGTGTTTATCCCATTTTGTGAATTCTTGGTTGTCGAGCGGACCCCAGACCTCACAACCATCGTTCACAGCTTTGTGGAAGTCACCTGTGCCGCTGATGTTTCGGCCGAGGTAGGTATAGTTTTTTGTGTGCTCTAGCGCAACAGTGTCTAGATGGAATTTGTGGTCCTGGCGACTGGACCTTTTTTGGAACACCATTATTTTTTGTCTTGCTGAGATTTACTCTCAAGGCCCAGGACTGACCGAATCTGTGCAGAAGATCTAGGTGCTGCTATAGGCCCTCCTTGGTTGGGGACCGAAGCACCAGATCATCAGCAAACAGTAGACATTTGACTTCAGATTCGAGTAGGGTGAGGCCGGGTGCTGCAGACTGTTCTAGTGCCCTCTCCAATTCTTTGATATATATGTTGAAGAGGGTGGGGCTTAAGCTGCATCCCTGTCTCACCCCACAGCCATGTGGAAAGAAATGTGTGTTTTTTTTAACCAATTTTAACATCACACCTGTTGTTTGTGTTCATGGATTTTATGATACAATGTCATATGTTTTTCCCCCAACACCCATTTCCATCAATTTGTATAGTCCATGTCGAATTTCTTATAGCCAAAATGTATAACCAAAATGAGTCGAAAGCTTTTTGGAAATCAACAAAGCATGAGAAGACTTTGCCTTTGATTTGGTTTGTTTGTTTGTCAATTAGGGTGTGCAGGGTGAATACGTGGTCTGTTGTACGGTATTTTTTTATTTTTTTTAAATGGACATTTCCTCAGTACATTGTTTTCACTGAGGAAATGATCTAGTCTGCTGTTAATGATAATGCAGAGGATTTTCCCAAGGTTGCTGTTAACTTCTAGTTCCTCCCAAACCCGGATCCGGGAGCACCCCCGTCAGTAAAAAAGCTGACTAGCATAGCCTAGCATAGCGTCACAAGTAAATACTAGCATCTAAATATCATTAAATCACAAGTCCAAGATACCAGATGAAAGATACACATCTTGTGAATCCAGCCATCATTTCTGATTTTTAAAATGTTTTACAGGGAAGACACAATATGTAAATCTATTAGCTAACCACGTTAGCAAAAGACACCACTTTTTTTTACTCCACCATTTTTTTACTGCATCAGTAGCTATCACAAATTCGACCAAATAAAGATATAAATAGCCACTAACCAAGAAACAACTTCATCAGATGACAGTCTGATAACATATTTATTGTATAGCATATGTTTTGTTAGAAAAATGTGCATATTTCAGGTATAAATCATAGTTTACAATTGCAGCCACCATCACAACTCTCACCAAAGCAACTAGAATAACTACAGAGACCATCGTGTATTACCTAATTACTCATCATAAAACATTTCTTAAAAATACACAGCGTACAGCAAATGAAAGACACAGATCTTGTGAATCCAGCCAATATTTCAGATTTTCTAAGTGTTTTACAGCGAAAACACAATATAGCATTATATTAGCTTACCACAATAGCCAGAAACACAACACCATTTACCAGCAGCAAAGGTTAGCGATCGTAACAAACAGGCAAAAGATATATAATTTTTGACTAACCTTGATATTCTTCATCAGATGACAGTCCTGTAACATCATATTACACAATGCATATAGGGTTTGTTCGAAAATGTGCATATTTAGCGGCACAAATCGTGGTTATACAATGTGATTAGTGGCCAAAACTTCAAGCAATCTGTCCGGCGCCATCTTGGAGAGGCACCTATTCTAATCGATAAGTAATCATAAACTTGACTAAAAAAATACAGGTTGGACAGCAAATGAAAGATACATTAGTTCTTAATGCAACCGCTGTGTTAGATTTTTAAAATTAACGTTACTGCGCAATACAGCGTGCGCTAAAGCGAGACCGCACCGAAATTCATGGCGGAATTATTATTTGACATTTGTCAACATAAATACGAATTAACAGCATAAAGACTGCTTACTATTTGCTGAGCTTCCATCAGAATCTTGGGCAAGGTGTCCTTTCTCCAGAACAATCGTCTTTTGGTTGAAAGATGTCCTCTTCTCCTGTAGAAATAGCAGCTAACGATAGCCACCCACTGGAGAGGTGTCCAACTCGTGAAAGCGCGTCACAAAGAAATCCCAGAAAATCGCAATAAACTGATATAAACTGCTATAAGTCGGTTTAAATTAACTACCTTATGATGTCTTTAACACCTATAACGAATAAAAACATGACCGGAGATATAGAACTGCTAAAACGAAAGCTTTTGCAGGACGCCATTGTGATGTCCCTCTTGCGCCAGGCGCCCCATTGAAAAGAACGGTACTTCCGTTCCATGAGCTTTTATAGTCCCCCAGATGGTGCAATCCACTCCATTCAAATTCTCACCGCTTACTGACATCTAGAGGAAGGCGTATGCAGTGCATGTAGCCCCATAGCTTACATGGGGACTTATAAACTGACCTCAGAACAGGGACCTCGACTTCAGAAATCTCACTTCCTGACAGGAAATGTGCTGCAGAATGAGTTCTGTTTCACTCAGAGAAATAATTCAAACGGTTTTAGAAACTAGAGAGTGTTTTCTATCCAATAGTAATAATAATATGCATATTGTACGAGCAAGAATTGAGTACGAGGCAGTTTAATTTGGGAACGAAATTATTACAAAGTGCAAATAGCACCCCCTATTGACAAAATTAATGCATTTCCCACGGTAGTTATTGGGGTCAAATTTGTCTCCACTTTCGTGGTTTGGGGTGATCAGTCCTTCGTTCCAAATATTGGGGACGAACTGAGGATGATGTTAAAGAGTTTAAGTATTGCCAATTGGAATTTGTGGTCTGTATATGTGATCATTTCATTGAGGATACCATCAACACCACAGGCCTTTTGGGGTTGGAGAGTTTTTCTCTGTCTCTCTCTTTCTCTCTCTCATGGCTATCTCTATCTCTTGCCCTCTCTCCCTCTCTCTATCTATCTATCTCTCTCCCTCCTCTCTCTCTCTCTCCCTCTGTCTCTCTCTTTCTCTCTCTCATGACTATCTCTATCTCTGCCCTCTCTCTTGTTCCACCTGCCTCCCGTTTTTATTTTCTCATTCCCTTACGCCTCTTCTTCTGTCCTCTCCCTGAACCCACTGATACAGTGTAGTGTACAGTATGGAAGAAGTGAGACCCAGATAATCAATGTGCACTATAAAGGGAACAGGGTGTCAGACTATAATGTACTCCAGTGGATGGGGATGAAAAGGTGTTTTTTTTGTCTATAGCAGCGTTATGTATTATGGCTATCCACATATCTGACCGTGTGTGTGTGTGTGTGTGTGTGTGTGTGTGTGTGTGTGTGTGTGTGTGTGTGTGTGTGTGTGTGTGTGTGTGTGTGTGTGTGTGTGTGTGTGTGTGTGTGTGTGTGTGTGTGTGTGTGTGTGTGTGTGTTACCTAGCTGAGTAATGTGTTACACCATAGGAACAGGTGAACATTGTCTCTATCCAGGGTATTGTACTGTCAGAAGGTAAAGTGCGATGCCATATCACCAGGTGCCTTTTAGCTAGCAGGATAATGTATGCAGGTTCATGACCAGATGAACGTTGTCTTGTAGAGTTGTACAGTAATATCTTGTCCGACTAACTGGTTAGCTAATGTATTATTATGACCGGCAGGTGTCTAATATCTAGGTATAGTACAATAGGGAATGTATTAGCGTCCATCCTGAAATGTACTAGCTTCCTATAGGCATAAATGAAAACAGGAAGCACCCGTGTTTTGGTCTGTTCAGTGCTGACCAATCTGAATCAATGCTACGAGACTGTTTTAATCATGCGGACTTGGATATGTTCCAGACCGCCTTTTGGGAATAACATCAACGAACATACCGACTGTCTCTGAGTTCATCAGGAACAGGAAGTGCATAGAGGATGTTGTGATGATTAGAACATAGGAACAGGAAGTGCATAGAGAATGTTGTGATGATTAGAACATAGGAACAGGAAGTGCATAGAGGATGTTGTGATGATTAGAACATAGGAACAGGAAGTGCATAGAGGATGTTGTGATGATTAGAACATAGGAACAGGAAGTGCATAGAGGATGTTGTGATGATTAGAACATAGGAACAGGAAGTGCATAGAGGATGTTGTGATGATTAGAACATAGTGAGTGCCAAATAACATAGTGCCAAACCAATAAACCGTGGATGGATGGCAGGATTTGCGCAAAGCTGAAAAGCACGACCCACCACATTTAACGACAGTACGGTGACTGGAAACATGGATGAGTCCTAACACACCACCTATGACCTCCCCAAGACATTCAAAGGCAAAAAGACGGTACAGGGACAAAGTGGAGTCACAATTCGACGGCTCAGATAGGAGACGTATGTGGCAGGGACTTGAGACCATCACCTATCATTATAAAGGTAAAGTACAGGGACAAAGTGGAGTCACAATTCGACGGCTCAGATAGGAGTCGTATGTGGCAGGGACTATCATTATAAAGGTAAAGCCACTTCGCCGACACCAACGTCTCGCTCACCACAGACAAAAACAAAACACCTTTTTTCCCCGCACGCTTCAAAGAAAACAGAACCGTCGACGTGTCCTGCTCACGAGGGCCGTGGGCTCCCGATCTCTGTAGCAAACTTCGGTAGCAGATTCAAGCCTCGTTCTCAGAGCTTGAGCAGACCACCTGACTGGAGTGTTTTACAGACATTTTAAAACTCTCACTAGCCCAGTCTTTCTTCCCCACTTGCTTCAAGATGGCCACCATTGTCCGTGTACCCAAGCATGCCAAAATAACTGGGGGGAAAAAGTAGCATTCACTTATGTCTTCATGAAGTGCTTTGAAAGTCAAGGACCATATCCCCTCCACCATACCCGACACCCTTGACCCACTACAATTTGCATACCGCCCCAAAAGATCCACGGACGACGCATTTTCTGTTGCACTAAACACCGCCCTAACCCTACGTGGACACGAGGAATACCCATGTAAGAATGCTATTCATTGACTTTTAACATCATAGTACCCTCCTTACAAAGCTCAGGGCCTTTGGTCGGAACTGGGACCTGGACTTCCTGTCGGGCCCGACCCCAGGTGGTTAGAGTAGGCAACAATACATCCGCCACGCTGATCCTCAACACGGAGGCCCCCTCCGGGGGTGTGTGCTCAGCCCCCTCCTGTACTCCCTGTTCACCCATTGGCCACGCACGACTCCAACTCAATCATTAACGACGAGACAGCCGACAAGGACCAGGTTAGAGCCGTGGCGAAGTGGTGCCAGGAAAAATAACCTTTTTCTCAACTCCAACGAAATGAAGAAGTACTACGGAAGACGGAGCACTCCTCCATCCTTACTGACAGGATCAAAAGCTTCAAGTTCCTCGGCGTGCACATCGCTGAGGACCTGAAATGGTCCTCGACACACCGACAGTGTGGTGAAGAAGGCGCAACAGGGCTTCTTCAACCTCATTTGGCTGAAGAAAATCGACATGGACCGTAATACCCTCACAAACTTTTACAGATGCACCATTGAAAGCATTCTGTCGGGTTGCATTACCGCCCGGGACGGCAACGGCTTCACCCTCAACTGCATTGGCTCTCCAGAGGGTGGTAGGGGCAGCCCAATACATCACCAGGTCCACGCTGCCTGCCCTCCAGGACATCTAAAGGCCAAGAAGATCATCAAGGACCTCAGTCACCTGAGCCACGGACTGTTCACTCTGGATACCGTCTGAGAGACAAACACAGTACAGGTGCATCAAAGCCAAGACTGAGAGATTAAAAAGCAGCTTCAATTACCAGACCATCAGACTGTTGAACAGCTTCTATTACCATCAGACTGTTGAACAGCTTCTATCACCATCAGACTGTTGAACAGCTTCTATTACCATCAGACTGTTGAACAGCTTCTATTACCATCAGACTGTTGAACAGCTTCTATTACCATCAGACTGTAGAACAGCTTCTATTACCATCAGACTGTAGAACAGCTTCTATCACCATCAGACTGTTGAACAGCTTCTATCACCATCAGACTGTTGAACAGCTTCTATTACCATCAGACTGTTGAACAGCTTCTATTACCATCAGACTGTTGAACAGCTTCTATCACCATCAGACTGTTGAACAGCTTCTATTACCAGACCATCAGACTGTTGAACAGCTTCTATTACCATCAGACTGTTGAACAGCTTCTATCACCATCAGACTGTTGAACAGCTTCTATCACCATCAGACTGTTGAACAGCTTCTATTACCATCAGACTGTTGAACAGCTTCTATTACCATCAGACTGTTGAACAGCTTCTATTACCATCAGACTGTTGAACAACTTCTATCACCATCAGACTGTTGAACAGCTTCTATTACCATCAGACTGTTGAACAGCTTCTATTACCATCAGACTGTTGAACAACATCTATTACCATCAGACTGTTGAACAGCTTCTATTACCATCAGACTGTTGAACAGCTTCTATTACCATCAGACTGTTGAACAGCTTCTATTACCATCAGACTGTTGAACAGCTTCTATCACCATCAGACTGTTGAACAGCTTCTATCACCATCAGACTGTTGAACAGCTTCTATTACCATCAGACTGTTGAACAGCTTCTATTACCATCAGACTGTTGAACAGCTTCTATCACCATCAGACTGTTGAACAGCTTCTATTACCAGACCATCAGACTGTTGAACAGCTTCTATTACCATCAGACTGTTGAACAGCTTCTATCACCATCAGACTGTTGAACAGCTTCTATCACCATCAGACTGTTGAACAGCTTCTATTACCATCAGACTGTTGAACAGCTTCTATTACCGTCAGACTGTTGAACAGCTTCTATTACCATCAGACTGTTGAACAACTTCTATCACCATCAGACTGTTGAACAGCTTCTATTACCATCAGACTGTTGAACAGCTTCTATTACCATCAGACTGTTGAACAGCTTCTATTACCATCAGACTGTTGAACAGCTACTATCACCATACCAGCAGACTGTTGAACAGCTTCTATTACCATCCGACTGTTGAACGGCTTCTATCACCATCAGACTGTTGAACAGCTTCTATTACCATCAGACTGTTGAACAGCTTCTATTACCGTCAGACTGTTGAACAGCTTCTATTACCATCAGACTGTTGAACAACTTCTATTACCATCAGACTGTTGAACAGCTTCTATTACCATCAGACTGTTGAACAGCTTCTATTACCAGACCATCAGACTGTTGAACAGCTTCTATTACCAGACCATCAGACTGTTGAACAGCTTCTATCACCATCAGACTGTTGAACGGCTTCTATCACCATCAGACTGTTGAACAGCTTCTATTACCATCAGACTGTTGAACAGCTTCTATTACCATCAGACTGTTGAACAGCTTCTATTACCATCAGACTGTTGAACAGCTTCTATTACCATCAGACTGTTGAACAGCTTCTATCACCAGACCATCAGACTGTTGAACAGCTTCTATCACCATCAGACTGTTGAACAGCTTCTATTACCATCAGACTGTTGAACAGCTTCTATCACCATCAGACTGTTGAACAGCTTCTATTACCATCAGACTGTTGAACAGCTTCTATTACCATCAGACTGTTGAACAGCTTCTATCACCATCAGACTGTTGAACAGCTTCTATTACCATCAGACTGTTGAACAGCTTCTATTACCATCAGACTGTTGAACAGCTTCTATTACCAGACAGAGTTGCAAGTTCAAGCTTCTTAGTTCTAGAAGTGTGAGTAGCCATGAAATAGCTTTATGGGCTGGGTTGTCTGTCCTTGCATTTAGTTTATGTTTGCTTGCGCTTGTTAGCATTTAGTTAGCGTTCCCAATGGACATTCACTAGCGCTTTGTTTACTGTCTCCTACAGCCTCCTGGTCCCTCCTGGTCCATTCTCTTTACTGTCTCCTACAGCCTCCTGGTCCCTTCTCTTTACTGTCCCCTACAGCCTCCTGGTCCCTTCTCTTTACTGTCCCCTACAGCCTCCTGGTCCCTCCTGGTCCATTCTCTTTACTGTCTCCTACAGCCTCCTGGTTCCTTCTCTTTACTGTCCCCTACAGCCTCCTGGTCCCTTCTCTTTACTGTCCCCTACAGCCTCCTGGTCCCTTCTCTTTACTGTCCCCTACAGCCTCCTGGTCCCTTCTCTTTACTGTCCCCTACAGCCTCCTGGTCCCTTCTCTTTACTGTCCCCTACAGCCTCCTGGTCCCTCCTGGTCCCTTCTCTTTACTGTCCTCTACAGCCTCCTGGTCCCTTCTCTTTACTGTCCCCTACAGCCTCCTGGTCCCTTCTCTTTACTGTCCCCTACAGCCTCCTGGTCCCTTCTCTTTACTGTCCCCTACAGCCTCCTGGTCCCTCCTGGTCCATTCTCTTTACTGTCCCCTACAGCCTCCTGGTCCCTTCTCTTTACTGTCCCCTACAGCCTCCTGGTCCCTTCTCTTTACTGTCCCCTACAGCCTCCTGGTCCCTTCTCTTTACTGTCTCCTACAGCCTCCTGGTCCCTTCTCTTTACTGTCTCCTACAGCCTCCTGGTCCCTTCTCTTTACTGTCCCCTACAGCCTCCTGGTCCCTTCTCTTTACTGTCCCCTACAGCCTCCTGGTCCCTTCTCTTTACTGTCCCCTACAGCCTCCTGGTCCCTTCTCTTTACTGTCCCCTACAGCCTCCTGGTCCCTTCTCTTTACTGTCTCCTACAGCCTCCTGGTCCCTCCTCTTTACTGTCCCCTACAGCCTCCTGGTCCCTTCTCTTTACTGTCTCCTACAGCCTCCTGGTCCCTTCTCTTTACTGTCTCCTACAGCCTCCTGGTCCCTTCTCTTTACTGTCCCCTACAGCCTCCTGGTTCCTTCTCGTTACTGTCTCCTACAGCCTCCTGGTCCCTTCTCTTTACTGTCCCCTACAGCCTCCTGGTCCCTTCTCTTTACTGTCCTCTACAGCCTCCTGGTCCCTCCTGGTCCATTCTCTTTACTGTCTCCTACAGCCTCCTGGTCCCTTCTCTTTACTGTCCCCTACAGCCTCCTGGTCCCTCCTGGTCCATTCTCTTTACTGTCTCCTACAGCCTCCTGGTCCCTTCTCTTTACTGTCCCCTACAGCCTCCTGGTCCCTCCTCTTTACTGTCCCCTACAGCCTCCTGGTCCATTCTCTTTACTGTCTCCTACAGCCTCCTGGTTCCTTCTCTTTACTGTCCCCTACAGCCTCCTGGTCCCTCCTGGTCCCTTCTCTTTACTGTCCCCTACAGCCTCCTGGTCCCTCCTGGTCCCTTCTCTTTACTGTCCCCTACAGCCTCCTGGTCCATTCTCTTTACTGTCTCCTACAGCCTCCTGGTTCCTTCTCTTTACTGTCCCCTACAGCCTCCTGGTCCCTCCTGGTCCATTCTCTTTACTGTCTCCTACAGCCTCCTGGTCCCTTCTCTTTACTGTCCCCTACAGCCTCCTGGTCCCTCCTGGTCCCTTCTCTTTACTGTCTCCTACAGCCTCCTGGTCCCTTCTCTTTACTGTCCCCTACAGCCTCCTGGTCCCTTCTCTTTACTGTCCCCTACAGCCTCCTGGTCCCTCCTCTTTACTGTCTCCTACAGCCTCCTGGTCCCTTCTCTTTACTGTCTCCTACAGCCTCCTGGTCCCTTCTCTTTACTGTCTCCTACAGCCTCCTGGTCCCTTCTCTTTACTGTCTCCTACAGCCTCCTGGTCCCTTCTCTTTACTGTCCCCTACAGCCTCCTGGTCCCTTCTCTTTACTGTCCCCTACAGCCTCCTGGTCCCTCCTGGTCCCTTCTCTTTACTGTCTCCTACAGCCTCCTGGTCCATTCTCTTTACTGTCCCCTACAGCCTCCTGGTCCCTTCTCTTTACTGTCCCCTACAGCCTCCTGGTCCCTTCTCTTTACTGTCCCCTACAGCCTCCTGGTCCCTTCTCTTTACTGTCCCCTACAGCCTCCTGGTCCCTTCTCTAACAGTATCTAATGCCTAACAGTATCTAATGCCTAACAGTATCTAATGCCTAACAGTATCTAATGCCTAACAGTATCTAATGCCTAACAGTATCTAATGCCTAACAGTATCTAATGCCTAACAGTATCTAATGCCTAACAGTATCTAATGCCTAACTCCTCTCTGAAAAATACCCTGCAATTTCAAGTCCCGCACGTAAAGCACAGGACACGCACACCTCAATAGAAATGACCTCTCTCTCTCTCTCTCTCTCTCTCTCTCTCTCTCTCTCTCTCTCTCTCTCTCTCTCTCTCTCTCTCTCTCTCTCTCTGTCTCTGTCTCTGTCTCTGTCTCTCTCTGTCTCTCTCTGTCTCTCTCTGTCTCTCTCTGTCTCTCTACCCTCTCTCTCTCTCGCTCTCTCTCTCTCTCTCTCTCTCTCTCCCTCTCAATTCAATTCAATTGACTTTATTGACATGGCAAGTTCATTATTACTTACATTGTCAAAGTATACATATCGAAAAATAAAAATAAAATATATATGTATATATATACAAAATATATATATATTTATATATAAATAAATGGTGGGACCAACAGCAATAATAATAGTAGTAGTGGACATGGGATTACCATTAATAACAGCTACAACAACAATATTAATCAGAACAACAATACATTAAAGCAATGGTAGTAGACCAGTGTCAATATGACTTGAGAAGACATATGACCTGGTAGTAGACCAGTCTCAACATGACTGAGAAGACACATGACCTGGTAGTAGACCAGTGTCAACATGACTGAGAAGACACATGACCTGGTATGAAAGACAAAACAAAACTAAGCTAAATGGGAAATATTATCAACATTACTTTGCATTTTTCACTGGCTGTCCCTCAGGTTGTGGCAGGAGGACACATATTTGGCTGCCAAAACTGCACATTTTGGCTTTCACCCAATAAATATTTGATTTTTTCTTCATCTTTTATAGTTTCAAATTCTTTGTATTGAATTATAATTTTGGGAAAGAAATATGCTCTTAGGTCTGAGTATTTGTCACAGTGTAGTAGGAAATGCACCTCTGTCTCTACCTCTCCCCTGGAGCAGAGTGAGCACAGCCTGTCCTCTCTGGGCAGCCAGGTTTGTCTGTGACGACCGGTCTCTATAGCCAGACTGTGCTCACTGAGTCTGTACCTAGTCAATGTTTTCCTCAGTTTTCTATCAGTCACAGTGGTCAGATAGTCTGCCACCATGTACTGTCTGTTTAGAGCCAAATAGCATTGAAGTTTACTTTGATTTTTTGTGGTGTCTTTCCAATAGGTGATATATTTTTCTTTTTGTTTTGTGATGATTTGGTTGGGCCAGATTTTCTGAGGGCTGTCCCGAGGCTCTATGGGGTTGGTTTGGGTTGGTGAACTGAGCCTCAGAACCAGCTGGCTGAGGGGACTCTTCTCTGGTTTCATCTCTTACATTGTAGAGCTGTGTGATGGACTGTTTTAGGGTCACTTGTTTTTAGATGGTTGTAAAATTTGATGGCTCTTTTTTCTATTCGAATGAGGAGGGGGTATTGGCCCAATTCTGCCCTACATGCGTTATTTGGAGTTTTTCTTTGTACTTGCAATACAGTCTTGCAAAACTCTGCATGCAATATTTCAGTTGGATGTTTGTCCCATTTAGTAAATTCATTATTAGAGAGTGGACCCCATACTTCACTGCCATATAGAGCAATTGGTTCTATAACTGATTGAAAAATTTTGAGCCAGATTCTAATTGGAATTTCAATTTTGATGTTCCTTTTAATGGCATAGAATGCCCTTCTTGCTTTGTCTCTCAGCTCATTCACAGCCATGTGAAAGCTACCTGTGTTGCTCATATTTAGTCCTAGATATGTGTAGTTTTTGGTGTGTTCTAATAGAACTGTGTCCAAATAGAATTTATATTTGTCATCCTTATTTCCCGACCTTTTTTGGAATATCATTATATTTGTTTTTTTTAGGTTAACGGTCAGAGCCCAGGTCTGACAGAACCTGTGAAGACGATCTAGGTGCTGCTGTAACCCCTCTTTAGTGGGAGACAGCAGCACCAGGTCATCTGCGTACAGCAGACACTTGATTTCAGTGTTGTGTAGGGTGATACCAGGTGCTGCCGATTCTTCTAATGTTTTTGCCAAGTCATTAATGTAGATGTTAAATAATGTTGGACTTATTGGGCAGCCCTGTTTCACTCCCCGCCCCTGAGAGAAGAAGTCTGTTTGCTTGTTGACAATTTTAACCGCACATTTGTTTTTAGTGTACAGTGTACATTTAATAAAATCATATGTTTTCCCTCCAATACCACTTTCTATTAGTTTATAAAAAAGACCTTCGTGCCAAATTGAATCAAATGCTTTCTTGAAATCTACAAAACACGAGTAGATTTTGCCTTTGTTTTGGTTAACTTGTTTATCAATTAGAGTGTGGAGGGTGTAAATGTGGTCTGTTGTACGATAATTTTTTAGAAATCCAATCTGGCTTCTGCTCA
>NC_052339.1:34901936-34981936 GCF_016432855.1 Salvelinus namaycush | reverse complement strand
TAAATCTTTTCATCAAGGCTTTTCCATCTGCGTTATCGTATCATCTTGAAACAAGTAAATTAATCTAGTACTCCTATCTGTCCGCTTTCTCCCGTAGCATCATCATATCAGTATAAAACCAAACACGTTCACTTCAAAAGTTCTTTGATTCTGGCCATTTTGAGCCTGTAATCGAACCCACAAATGCTGATGCTCCAGATACTCAACTAGTCTAAAGGAGGCCAGTTTTATTGCTTCTTTAATCAGAACAACAGTTTTCAGCTGTGCTAATATAATTGCAAAAGGGTTTTCTAATGATCAATTAGCCTTTTAAAATTATGAACTTGGATTAGCTAACACAACGTGCCATTGGAACACAGGAGTGATGGTTGCTGATAATGGGCCTCTGTACACCTATGTAGATATTACATTAAAAATCAGCCGTTTCCAGCTAAAATAGTCATTTAGAAATTTAACAATGTCTACACTGTATTTCTGATCAATTTGATGTTATTTTTTTTATGTATAATATATGTATCTATTTATTTATTTTTCCATCCAATTGTTAGTAGTTACTGTCTTGTCTCATCGCTACAACAACTTTGCGAAGGTTGCGGCGTTTGCGAAGGTTGCGGCGAAGGTTGAGAGCCATGCGTCCTACGAAACACAACCCAACCAAGCCGCACTGCTTCTTAACACAGCGCGCATCCAACCCGGAAGCCAGCCGCACCAATGTGTCGGAGGAAACACTGTACACCTTGCGACAGTGTTAGCATGCACTGCGCCCGGCCAGCCACAGGAGTCGCTAGTGCGCGATGAGACAAGGGTATCCCTGCCGGCCAAACCCTCCCTAACCCGGACGACGCTGGGCCAATTGTGCGCCGCCCCATGGGCCTCCCTGTCACGGCCGGCTGCGACAGAGCCTGGGCTCGAACCCAGAGTCTCTGGTGACACAGCTAACACTGCAGTGCAGTGCCTTAGACCACAGCGCCACCTGGGAGGCCTTTGATGTTATTTTTATGGACAAAAAATTTGCTTTTCTTTCAAAAACAAGGACATTTCTAAGTGACCCCAATCTTTTGAACGGTAGTGTACCAGTCAAATGTTTGGACAAACCTACTCATTCAAGGGTTTTTCTTTATTTTGACTATTTTCTACATTGTAGAATAATAGTGAAGACATCCAAACTATGAAATAATACATATGGAATCATGTAGTAACCAAAAAACAAACTCACAAAGACACAGTGGTTGGAACCAAAAATCTCAAATTTGGACTCATAAGACCAAAGTACACATTTCCACCGGTCTAATGTCCATCGTGTTTCTTGGCCCAAGCAAGTCTCTTCTTATTATTGGTGTCCTTTAGTAGTGGTTTCTTTGCAGCAATTCGACCATGAAGGCCTGATTCACGCAGTCTCCTCTGAACAGTTGATGTTGATGTGTCTGTTACTTGAACTCTGTGAAGCATTTATTTGGGCTGCAATTTCTGAGGCTGGTAACTCTAATGAACTTATCCTCTGCAGCAGAGGTAACTCTGGGTCTTCCTTTCCTGTGGCATTTTTTTCCCTCGTCAATCTACACACAATACCCCATAATGACAAAGCAAAAACGTTTTTTATATAAATATCACATTTACATAAGTATTCAGACCCTTTACTCAGTGCTTTGTTGAAACACTTTTGGCAGCGATTACAGCCTCAAGCAAACAGCCTGGAGTCTTCTTGGGTATGACGCTACAAGCTTAGCACAACTATATTTGGGGAGTTTCTCCCATTCTTCTCTGCAGATCCTCTCAAGCTCTGTCAGGTTGGATGGGGAGCGTTGCTGCACAGCTTTTTTTCAGGTCTCTCCAGAGATGTTCGATGGGGTTCAAGTCCAGGCTCTGGCTGGGCCACTCAACGACATTCAGAGACTTGTTCTGAAGCCACTCCTGTGTTGTTTTGGCTGTGTGCGTAGTGTCGTTGTCCTGTTGGAAGGTGAACCTTCGCCCCAATCTGAGGTCCGGAGTGCTCTGGAACAGGTTTTCATTAAGGATCTTGCTATACTTTGCTCCGTTCATCTTTGCCTCAATCCTGACTAGTCTCCCAGTCCCTGCTGCAGAAAAACATCCCCACAGCATGATCCTGCCACCACCATGCTTCACCATAAGGATGGTGCCAGGTTCCATCAAGACGTAACGTTTGGCATTCATGCCAAAGAGTTAAATCTTGGTTTCATCGGACAAGAGAATCTTGTTTCTCATGGTCTGAGAGTCTTTAGGTGCCTTTTGGCAAACTCCAAGCGGGCTGTCATGTGCCTTTTACTGAGGAGTGGCTTCTGTCTGGCCTGATTGGTCAAACAAGATGCAGTTATTTGTTTTTTTATGTATTATTTCTTACATTGTTAGCCCAGAAAATCTCAACTGTTATTACATACATACAGCTGAGAATAATTATTGGATATAAAAGCGATGTCAATTTACCAACGACCAGGAATACGTCTTTCCTGAAGCGGATCCTTTGTTTGGACCACCACCCTGGATATGGGATCTTATCCCAGAGGCCGACCCAAAACAACATGGTCGCCGCAGGAGAGGCAGATGGAGCGGCCTACTGGTCAGACTCAGAAGGCGAGCACACCATCCACCGCTTCCGAGCGGTGTCCAATCTCTAGATAACAAGGTGGATGAAATTAGGGCATGAGTAATTGTAACTGGGGATTTTAACTTCTCTGCGCTACGGATCACTTTTACGGGATCCCTTTCCTAAACAACCGCTAGAATTGCAGGGCGCCAAATGCAAAAATATTACAAAAATATTTATAATCATGCAATCACAAGTGAAATATACCAAAACACAGCTTAGCTTGTTGTTAATTAAATCAAATCAAATCAAGTTTATTTTATATAGCCCTTCGTACATCAGCTAATATCTCGAAGTGCTGTACAGAAACCCAGCCTAAAACCCCAAACAGCAAGCAATGCAGGTGTAGAAGCACGGTGGCTAGGAAAAACTTCCTAGAAAGGCCAAAACCTAGGAAGAAACCTAGAGAGGAACCAGGCTATGAGGAGTGGCCAGTCCTCTTCTGGCTGTGCTGTGTGGAGATTATAACAGAACATGGCCAAGATGTTCAAATGTTCATAAAATGACCAGCATGGTCAAATAATAATCAGGAGTAAATGTCAGTTGGCTTTTCATAGCCGATCATTGAGAGTATCTCTACCGCTCCTGCGGTCTCTAGAGAGTTGAAAACAGCAGGTCTGGGACAGGTAGCACGTCCGGTGGACAGGTCAGGGTTCCATGTATTGGTTGATCTAACTATAACTAGACTACTAGTGATGATGTATTGGTTGATCTAACTATAACTAGACTACTAGTGATGATGTATTGGTTGATCTAACTATAACTAGACTACTAGTGATGATGTATTGGTTGATCTAACTAGACTACTAGTGATGATGTATTGGAGCTTTGAATAAAGAGCTTTGAATAAATTATTATTGTTATTATTATTGCTTGTTTTCTTCTTCTCTCTTCTCTCCTCCTCCGGGGAGACTGTGTCTTTTCTTCTTCTCTCTTCTCTCCTCCTCTGGGGAGACTGTGTCTTTTCTTCTTCTCTCTTCTCTCCTCCTCCGGGGAGACTGTGTCTTTTCTTCTTCTCTCTTCTCTCCTCCTCTGGGGAGACTGTGTCTTTTCTTCTTCTCTCTTCTCTCCTCCTCCGGGGAGACTGTGTCTTTTCTTCTTCTCTCTTCTCTCCTCCTCCGGGGAGACTGTGTCTTTTCTTCTTCTCTCTTCTCTCCTCCTCCGGGGAGACTGTGTCTTTTCTTCTTCTCTCTTCTCTCCTCCTCCGGGGAGACTGTGTCTTTTCTTCTTCTCTCTTCTCTCCTCCTCCTGGGAGACTGTGTCTTTTCTTCTTCTCTCTTCCCTCCTCCTCTGCGGAGACCCTCAGTCTTTTCTTCTTCTCTCTTCTCTCCTCCTCTGGGGAGACCCTCAGTCTTTTCTTCTTCTCTCTTCTCTCCTCCTCTGGGGAGACCCTCAATCTTTTCTTCTTCTTTCCTCCTCCGGGGAGACTCTCTGTCTTTTCTTCTTCTCTCTTCCCTCCTCTGCCAGGGAGACCCTCTGTCGTTTCGGATGTTCCGTGATGATTGGTGTGCTGGTACAGAAACTAAAACAGGAAACGTCTGTACTTAGGTCTATCCAACGTTGGTCTGACCAATCGGATTCCACGCTTCAAGATTGCTTAGATCACGTGGACTGGGATATACAGTTGAAGTAGGAAGTTTACATACACCTTAGCCAAATACATTTAAACTCAGTTTTTCACAATTCCTGACATTTAATCCTAGTAAAAATTCCCTGTCTTAGGTCAGTTAGGATCACCACTTTATTTTAAGAATGTGAAATGTCAGAATAATACTAGAGAGAATTATTTATTTCAGCTTTTATTTCTTTCATCTTATTCCCAGTGGGTCAGAAGTTTACATACACCCAAATGGTATTTGGTAGCATTGCCTTTAAATATTTAGCTTGGGTCAAACGTTTCGGGTAGCCTTCCACAAGCTTCCCATAATAAGTTGGGTGAATTTTGGCCCATTCCTCCTGACAGAGATGGTGTAACTGAGCCAGGTTTGTAGGCCTCCTTGCTCGCACACGCTTTATCAGTTCTACCCACAAATTTTCTATAGGATTGAGGTTAGGGCTTTGTGATGGCCACTCCAATACCTTGACTTTGTTGTCCTTAAGCCATTTTGCCACAACTTTGGAAGTATGCTTGGAGTCATTGTCCATTTGGAAGACTAATTTGTAACCAAGCGTTAACTTCCTGACTGATGTCTTGAGATGTTGCTTTAATATATCCACATAATTTTCCTCCCTCATGATGCCATCTATTTTTTGAAGTGCACCAGTCCCTCCTGCAGCAAAGCACCCCCACAACATGATGCTGCCACCCCCGTGCTTCATGGTTGGGATGGTGATCTTCAGCTTGCAAGCCTCCCCCTTTTTCCTCCAAACATAACGATGGGCATTATGGCCAAACAGTTCTATTTTTGTTTCATCAGACCAGAGGACATTTCTACAAAAAGTACGATCTTTGTCCCCATGTGCAGTTGCAAACCGTAGTCTGGCTTTTTTATGGCGGTTTTGGAGCAGTGGCTTCTTCCTTGCTGAGAGGCCTTTCAGGTTATGTCGATATAGGACTCGTTTTACTGTGGATAGATAACTTTGTACCCGTTTCCTCCAACATCTTCACAAGGTCCTTTGCTGTTGTTCTGGGATTGATTTGCACTTTTCGCATGGCTGCGTTCTCCTATAGTATTTATATTTGCGTACTATTGTTTGTACAGATGAACGTGGTACGTTTTGGGTAGCCTTTGTTGAGTAGCCAAAAAAGGCATTTGAAAATTGCTCCCAAGGATGAACCAGACTTGTGGAGGTCTACAATTTTTTTTTCTGAGGTCATGGCTGATTTCTTTTGATTTTCCCATGATGTCAAGCAAAGAGGCACTGAGTTTGAAGGTAGGCCTTGAAATACATCCACAGGTACACCTCCAATTGACTCAAATGATGTCAATTAATCTATCTGAAGCTTCTAAAGCCATGACATCATTTTCTGGAATTTTCCAAGCTATTTAAAGGCACAGTCAAGTTAGTGTATGTAAACTTCTGACCCACTGGAATTGTGATATAGTGAATTATAAGTGAAATAATCTGTCTGTAAACAATAGTTGGAAAAATTACTTGTGTCATGCACAAAGTAGATGTCCTAACCGACTTGCCAAAACTATAGTTTCTTAACAAGAAATGTGTGGAGTGGTTGAAAAACGAGTTTTAATGACTCCAACCTAAGTGTATGTAAACCTCCGACTTCAACTGTAGAACTGAACGAGACTGATTCGGTGAGCGCGTTTATTAGCAAGTGCTAACACAGCGCGCAAGGTGATGTTGTACCCACAGCGCCTATTAAAACATTCCCCAACCAGAAACCGTGGATTGATGACAGCATTCGCGCAAAACTGAAAGCGTGAACCACTGCTAATAATCAGGGCAAGGCGACTGGAAACATGAACGTGAACATGAACAACAAACAGTCCCTCCGCAAGGCAATCAAACAAGCAAAGTGTCAGTATAGAGATAAAGTAGAGTTGCAATTCAACGGCTCAAGAGGTATGTGGCAGGGTCTACATATACATACATACATCTATATACTATATATCTATCTATATCATACATACACATCTACAGACAATCATGGATTACAAAAAGAAAACCAGCCCCGTTGCGGACCAGGATGTCTTGCTCCCAGACAAATTAAGCAACTTCTTTGCTCACTTTGAGGACAATACAGTGCCACCGACGCGGCCCGCTACCAAAGACTGTGGGCTCTCCTTCTCCGTGGCCGACGTGAGTAAAACATTTAAATATGTTAAAACTCACAAAGCTGCCAGCCCAGGTGGCATCTCTAGCTGTGTCATCAGAGCATGTGCAGACCAGCTGGCTGGTGTGTTTATGGATATATTCAATCTCTCCCTATCCCAGTCTGTCCCCACATGCTTCAAGATGGCCACCATTGTTCCTGAACCCAAGAAAGCAAAGGTAACTGAACTGAATGACTACCGCCCCGTACCACTCACTTCTGTCATCATGAAGTGCTTTGAGAAACTAGTCAAGGACCATATCACCTCTACCTGACACTCTAGACCCAGTTCAGTTTGCTTACCGCCCCAATCAATCCACAGACGATTCAATCGCATTCACTCTGCACACTGCCCTATCCCATCTGGACAAGAGGAATACCTATGTAAGAATGCTGTTCATTGACTACAGCTCAGCATTCAACACCATAGTAGAATCCAAACTCGTCATTAAGCTCGAGACCCAGGGTCTACCCTGCCCTGTGCAACTGGGTCCTGGACTTTTTGATGGGCCGCCCCCAGGTGGTGAAGGTAGGAAACATCTCCACCCCACTGATACTCAACAATGGGGCCCCACAAGGGTACGTTCTCAGCCCCCTCCTGTACTCCCTGTTCACTCATGACTGCGTGGCCATGCACGCTTCCAACTCAATCATCAAATTTGCTGACGACACTACAGTGGTAGGCTTGATTACCAACAATGACGAGGCGGCCTACAAGGAGGAGGTGAGGGCCCTCGTAGTGTGGTGTCAGGAAAATAACCTCTTACTCATCGTCTTACTCATCGTCAACAAAACAAAGGAGATGATCGTGAACTTCAGAAAACAGCAGAGGGCGCACCCCCTCATCCACATCGACAGGACAGCAGTGGAGAAGGTGGAACGTTTTAAGTTCTTCGGCGTACACATCACAGACAAACTGAAATGGTCCACTCACACAGACAGCGTTGTGAAGAAGGTGCAACAATGCCTCTTCAACCTCAGGAGGCTGAAGAAATTTGTTCACCCAAAACCCTGACAAACTTTTACAGATGCACAATTGAGAGCATCCTATACGGCCACTGCACCACCCTCAACCGCAAGCCGTAAGGCTCTCCAGCGGGTGGTGAGGTCTGCACAACGCATCACCGGGGTCAAAATGCAAACTACCTGCCCTCCAGTACACCTATACCACCCGATGTCACAGGAAGGCCATAAAGATCATCAAGGACAACAACCACCCGAGCCACTGCCTGTTCACACCGCTATCATCCAGAAGGCGAGGTCAGTACAACTGCATCAAAGCAGGGACCGAGAGACTGAAAAACAGCTTCTATCTCAAGGCCATCAGACTGTTAAACAGCCATCACTAACTCAGAGAGGCTGCTGCCTACATTGAGACCAAATCACTGGCCACTTTAAAAAATGGATCACTGTTCACATTATACAATGCCACTTTAAATAATACCACTTTAATAATGTTAACATTTCTTACATTACTCATATCATATGTATATACTGTATTTCTTTTGAAGAGTCAAAACACCACTATATACATCTGTTTTTTTTTTGTTAATTGATCCTCATTCCCACAAAATGCAAGTATCCATCCATCTACTGCACCTTGCCGCTCGGCCATCGCTCATCCATATACTTATATGTACATATTCTCATCCATCCCTTTAGATTTCGTGTGTATTAGGTAGTTGTTGGGGAATTGTTAGATTACTTGTTAGATATTACTGCACTGTCAGAACTAGAAGCACAAGCATTTCGCTACGCTCGCATTAACATCTGCTAAGCATGTGTACGTAACAAATCAAATTTGATAGTAACTCCAGTTTATATTTGGCCTTGTGTTTCAGGTTATTGTCCTGCTGAAAGGTGAATTAATCACCCAGTGTCTGGCGGAAAGCAGACTTAGCTCCAATTTCTTTTTAATCCTGAAAAAAAAAAAAACTGTCCTTAACGATAACAAGCATACTCATAACATGATGCAGCCACCATCTGCAGTAACAGATAATCTCAGCATCTCCTTTTAGCATGCTTTAGTCTGGCTGTTCATTTGGGACAAAGATTAGTTCATATTTTCTGAAGAGCAATTTGTTCTTGTGCCATAATGTTTGTTCTCATCTGTAATATATATATATTTTTTTTAAATTACATTAAAATGATATAATAATTGATCAGACTTTTTTTATCAGTCTTTATTAACCAGAGAGAAGACAGATGTACTGTATATAGAGTCGATACATAGACCTCACACAGCCGCACGCACACACACACAAATAATTTCTTTAGTAAGAGGGACACATCCAAGTGAGCACCGACGAGGACTCTCTGGCATTCTCTCTCCTCCTCCTTTCTCTCTCCATCATTCTCTCTCCTCCTCCTTTCTCTCGCCATCATTCTCTCTCCTCTTTTTAATTTCCTCCTTTTTCTCTTGCATGCCCTCTCTTCCCTCTTCCCTCTGTCTCTCTCTTCCCTCTGTCTCTCTCTCTTCCCTGTCTCTCTCTTCACTCTTCCCTCTGTCTCTTACCTCTTCCCTGTCTCTCTCTTCCTTCATCCCTCTATCTCTCTCTCTCTTCCCTCTGTCACTCCCTCTTCCCTCTGTCTCTCTCTTCCCTCTGTCTGTCTCTTCCCTCTGTCTCTCTCTCTTCCCTGTCTATCTCTTCACTCTTCCCTCTGTCTCTTCCCTCTTCCCTGTCTCTCTCTTCCTTCTTCCCTCTGTCTCTCCCTCTTCCCTCTGTCTCTTCCCTCTTCCAACTTCCCTCTGGCTCTCTCTCTTCCCTCTGTCTCTCTCTCCATCTTGAAGCAGGGGTAGACTTGTGTTCGCACGCACGCACACACAGATACACACCCACACACACACACACACATGTGACTGTGTTCTATTGTTCCTCGTCTTTTTATCAGGCTTAAAATACACCTGTCTGTCTGTCTGTCTGTCTGTCTGTCTGTCTGTCTGTCTGTCTGTCTGTCTGTCTGTCTGTCTGTCTGTCTGTCTGTCTGTCTGTCTGTCTGTCTGTCTGTCTGTCTGTCTGTCTGTCTGTCTGTCTGTCTGTCTGTCTGTCTGTCTGTCTGTCTACACCTCCGGGAGCCTGTGAAGAACATGTCCTCTCCCCAAATAGACCACCTGCCTAAAATTCAGACTCACGTAACAGGAAAAAGCCTGCTCCTTCTGAAGCAGTATTAGGCTTTTTCCCTCACCACCAGTACAATGCAAAGCACTCAGCAGCGCTCAGTATGCAGCCTGTGTATCTGTCAGGACGTCTTTATTATACAGTCTGATAGGCACAATAAGCACATACGTTATCCATTCAAACTCATGTCATAATACAGTTGGGAAAAAGAGAGAGAAGAGAGAGGGGGAGAGAGAGAGGGAGGGGAGAGGGACATAAAGAGAGGGAGGGGGAGAGAGGGACAGAAAGAGAGAGAAGGAGAGAGAGAGAGAGAAGGAGAGAGAGAGGGGAAGAGGGTAGGGTAGGGAGGAGGAATGGAGGGAGGGAGTGGATAGAGGGAAAAGAGAGAGAGAGCAAGAGCAACAGAGGGGTAGAGGGACGGGGATAGCGAGAGAGAGAGAGAGAGAGAGAGACAAGAGAAGACAGGCTATGTGCACACTGCCCACAAAATGAGGTGGAAACTGAGCTGCACTTCCTAACCTCCTGCCCAATGTATGACCATATTAGAGAGACATATTTCCCTCAGATTACACAGATCCACAAAGAATTTGAAAACAAATCCAATTTTGATAAACTCCCATATCTACTGGGAGAAATTCCACAGTGTGCCATCACAGCAGCAAGATTTGTGACCTGTTGCCACAAGAAAAGGGCAACCAGTGAAGAACAAACACCATTGTAAATACAACCCATATTTATGCTTATTTATTTTAACTTGTGTGCTTTAACCATTTGTACATTGTTACAACACTGTATATATATAATATAACATTTGTAATGTCTTTATTGTTTTGAAACTTCTGTATGTGTAATGTTTACTGTTAATTTGTATTGTTTATTTCACTTTTGTATAATATCTACCTCACTTGCTTTGGCAATGTTAACACATGTTTCCCATGCCAATAAAGCCCCTTGAATTGAATTGAATTGAATTGAGAGAGAGAGAGAGAGAGAGAGAGAGAGATAGAGAGAGAGAGGGGGAGAGAGAGAGGGAGGGGGAGAGAGAGAGAGGGAGAGAGGGACAGAAAGAGAGGGAGGGGGAGAGAGGGACAGAAAGAGAGAGAAGGAGAGAGAGAAGGGGAGGGGGAGAGAGGGGAGAGAGAGAGAGAGGGATGGGAGAGAGGGGAGAGAGAGAGACAGGGAGAAAGAGGGAGAGAGAGAGAGTTGCAGTTTTTTCTTAAATAAATAATTGAGGGAGATTGATCATCTATGTTATAAGACCGCTTGTGACATCATCACGCGGCCTGCTGTCCCCGAGACTATTCTACCCCCCCCCCCCATAGCAGGCTGCACACAACGGCAGTTTTATACCTCCTCCTCTCCTCTCCTCCAATCCCTTCTTCCACCCCTCCACCTCTGCTGGTTAGATAGGGTAGGGCAGGGAGGGAGGGAGGGGGGGAGGGAGGGAGGGCGATGGAAGGAGGGAGGGAGATAGGGAGGGAGGGGTGGGGGGAGGGCGGAGGGTAGGGAGGAGGAATGGAGGGAGGGAGTGGATAGAGGGAAAAGAGAGAAAGAGCAAGAGAGGGGTAGAGGGACGGAGAGAGAGAGAGAGAGAGAGAGAGAGAGAGAGAGAGAGAGAGAGAGAGAGAGAGAGAGAGAGAGAGAGAGAGAGAGAGAGAGAGAGAGAGAGAGAGAGAGAGAGAGAGTGGATGGATGGAGTGCAGACAAGGGGGAGGGAGATGGCGAGGACCGGCCAGGTCCAGATGATTTGTGAGATATTGAGGGCAGTGACGTAATATCCAATAACCCCCACAATTCACTAGGGGTCCCCGTATCTCTAGCCCCAGCCGCTAGTCCATTTACACACACAGATACACACACAGTATATGTCCATACTCAGCCATTCCTCAATATACCGCTGGAACACCAAATGGAGATTTTCACAACAGAGCTCCACGTCTAGGTCTGCGTTCCAAATGTCCTGTATAGTGCACTACTTTAGACCAGAAGTAATGCACCCTACGTCCTGTATAGTGCACTACTTTAGACCAGAAGTAATGCACCCTACGTCCTGTATAGTGCACTACTTTAGACCAGAAGTAATGCACCCTACGTCCTGTATAGTGCACTACTTTAGACCAGAAGTAATGCACCCTACGTCCTGTATAGTGCACTACTTTAGACCAGAAGTAATGCACCCTACGTCCTGTATAGTGCACTACTTTAGACCAGAAGTAATGCACCCTACGTCCTGTATAGTGCACTACTTTAGACCAGAAGTAATGCACCCTACGTCCTGTATAGTGCACTACTTTAGACCAGAAGTAATGCACCCTACGTCCTGTATAGTGCACTACTTTAGACCAGAAGTAATGCACCCTACGTCCTGTATAGTGCACTACTTTAGACCAGAAGTAATGCACCCTACGTCCTGTATAGTGCACTACTTTAGACCAGAAGTAATGCACCCTACGTCCTGTATAGTGCACTACTTTAGACCAGAAGTATTACTTTAGTACCTTATTGTAAACAGGATGCATGGTTTGTTATTCTGTACAGGCTTCCTTCTTTTCACTCTGTCATTTAGGTTAGTATTGTGGAGTAACTACAGTGTTGTTGATCCAGCCTCAGTTTTCTCCTATCACAGCCATTAAACTCTGTAAAATGTTTTAAAGTCACCATTGGCCTCATGGTGAAATCGCTGAGTGGTTTCCTTCCTCTCCGGCAACTGAGTTAGGAAGGATGCCTGTATCTTTGTAGTGACTGGGTGTATTGATACACCATCCAAAGTGTAATTAATAACTTCACCATGCTCAAAGGGATATTCACTGTTTGCTTCTTTTATCCATCTACCAATAGGTATCACGTTGTAGGGAAGACCCAGATGCAGACAGTGTCGAAGTAACTAAAGTGTATTACTAGAACAGGGGGCAGGCGAAACGACAGATCAAGGGCAGGCAGAGGTCAGTAATCCAGATCAGAGTCAAAAGGTACAGAACGGCAGGCAGCCTCAGGGTCAGGGCAGGCAGCCTCAGGGTCAGGGCAAGCAGCCTCAGGGTCAGGGCAGGCAGGCTCAGGGTCAGGGCAGGCAGGTTCAGGGTCAGGGCAGGCAGTCTCAGGGTCAGGGCAGGCAGTCTCAGGGTCAGGGCAGGCAGCCTCAGGGTCAGGGCAGGCAGCCTCAGGGTCAGGGCAGGCAGCCTCAGGGTCAGGGCAGGCAGCCTCAGGGTCAGGGCAGGCAGCCTCAGGGTCAGGGCAGGCAGCCTCAGGGTCAGGGCAGGCAGCCTCAGGGTCAGGGCAGGCAGCCTCAGGCAAAACCGAGAAAAACTAGAAAACAGGAACTATAGAAAAATACAGGAGCATGGGAAAAAAACGCTGGTAGGCTTGACAGACAAAACGAACTGGCAACAGACGAACAGAGAACACAGGTATAAATACACCGGGGATTATGGGCGACACCTGGAGGGGGGTGGAGACAAGCATAAAGACAGGTGAAACAGATCAGGGTGTGACAATACTGTAGGTACCCTTCTTTATGAGGAATTGGAGAACCTCCCTGGTCTTTGTGGTTGAATATGTGTTTGAAATTCACAGCTCGACTGAGGGACAGATAACTGTATGTGTGGGGTTCAGAGATGAGGTAGTCATTCAAAAAATCATGTTAAACACTATTATTGCACACAGAGTGAGTCCATGCAACTTATTATGTGACTTGTTCAGCACATTGTTACCCCTGAACCTATTTGGGCTTGCCATAACAAAAGAGGTAAATATGAATTGAAGAGACTCAAGACATTTCAGATTTTCCTTTTTAATTAATTTGTAAACAATTCTAAAAACATAATTTCACTTTGACATTATTATGTTGTGTGTAGATCACTGACACAACATCTATTTAATTTTAAATTCAGACTGAAACACAATGTGGGATACGTCCAGGACTGTGAATACTTTCTGAAAGCATTGTATAGGATGGTGTGTATAGACAGTATAGACAGTAGTTATATAGGATGGTGTGTATAGACAGTAGTTATATAGGATGGTGTGTATAGACAGTAGTTATATAGGATGGTGTGTATAGACAGTAGTTGTATAGGATGGTGTGTATAGACAGTAGTTATATAGGATGGTGTGTATAGACAGTAGTTGTATAGGATGGTGTGTATAGACAGTAGTTATATAGGATGGTGTGTATAGACAGTATAGACAGTAGTTGTATAGGATGGTATGTATAGACAGTAGTTATATAGGATGGTGTGTATAGACAGTAGTTATATAGGATGGTGTGTATAGACAGTAGTTATATAGGATGGTGTGTATAGACAGTATAGACAGTAGTTGTATAGGATGGTATGTATAGACAGTAGTTATATAGGATGGTGTGTATAGACAGTAGTTATATAGGATGGTGTGTATAGACAGTACAGACAGTAGTTATATAGGATGGTGTGTATAGACAGTAGTTATATAGGATGGTGTGTATAGACAGTAGTTATATAGGATGGTGTGTATAGACAGTAGTTATATAGGATGGTGTATATAGACAGTAGTTATATAGGATCGTGTGTATAGACAGTAGTTATATAGGATGGTGTGTATAGACAGTAGTTATATAGGATGGTGTGTATAGACAGTAGTTATATAGGATGGTGTGTATAGACAGTAGTTATATAGGATGGTGTGTATAGACAGTAGTTATATAAGATGGTGTGTATAGACAGTAGTTATATAGGATGGTGTGTACAGACAGTAGTTATATAGGATGGTGTGTATAGACAGTAGTTATATAGGATGGTGTGTATAGACAGTAGTTATATAGGATGGTGTGTATAGACAGCAGTTGTATAGGATGGTGTGTATAGACAGTAGTTATATAGGATGGTGTGTATAGACAGTATAGACAGTAGTTATATAGGATGGTGTGTATAGACAGTAGTTATATAGGATGGTGTATATAGACAGTATAGACAGTAGTTATATAGGATGGTGTGTATAGACAGCAGTTGTATAGGATGGTGTGTATAGACAGTAGTTATATAGGATGGTGTGTATAGACAGTATAGACAGTAGTTATATAGGATGGTGTGTATAGACAGTATAGACAGTAGTTATATAGGATGGTGTGTATAGACAGTATAGACAGTAGTTATATAGGATGGTGTGTATAGACAGTAGTTATATAGGATGGTGTGTATAGACAGTAGTTATATAGGACGGTGTGTATAGACAGTAGTTATATAGGATGGTGTGTATAGACAGTAGTTATATAGGATGGTGTATATAGACAGTATAGACAGTAGTTATATAGGATGGTGTGTATAGACAGTAGTTATATAGGATGGTGTGTATAGACATTAGTTATATATGATGGTGTATATAGACAGTATAGACAGTAGTTATATAGGATGGTGTGTATAGACATTAGTTATATATGATGGTGTGTATAGACAGTATAGGCAGTAGTTATATAGGATGGTGTGTATAGACAGTATAGACAGTAGTTATATAGGATGGTGTGTATAGACAGTATAGACAGTAGTTATATAGGATGGTGTGTATAGACAGTAGTTATATAGGATGGTGTGTATAGACAGTAGTTATATAGGATGGTGTGTATAGACAGTATAGACAGTAGTTATATAGGATGGTGTGTATAGACAGTAGTTATATAGGATGGTGTGTATAGACAGTATAGACAGTAGTTATATAGGATGGTGTGTATAGACAGTATAGACAGTAGTTATACAGGATGGTGTGTATAGACAGTAGTTATATAGGATGGTGTGTATAGACAGTAGTTATATAGGATGGTGTGTATAGACAGTATAGACAGTAGTTATATAGGATGGTGTGTATAGACAGTAGTTATATAGGATGGTGTGTATAGACAGTAGTTATATAGGATGGTGTGTATAGACAGTAGTTATATAGGATGGTGTGTATAGACAGTAGTTATATAGTATGGTGTGTATAGACAGTAGTTGTGTAGGATGGTGTGTATAGACAGTATAGACAGTAGTTATATAGGATGGTGTGTATAGACAGTAGTTATATATGATGGTGTGTATAGACAGTAGTTATATAGGATGGTGTGTATAGACAGTAGTTATATAGGATGGTGTGTATAGACAGTAGTTATATAGGATGGTGTGTATAGACAGTAGTTGTATAGGATGGTGTGTATAGACAGTAGTTATATAGGATGGTGTGTATAGACAGTATAGACAGTAGTTATATAGGATGGTGTGTATAGACAGTAGTTATATAGGATGGTGTGTATAGACAGTATAGACAGTAGTTATATAGGATGGTGTGTATAGACAGTAGTTATATAGGATGGTGTGTATAGACAGTAGTTATATAGGATGGTGTGTATAGACAGTAGTTATATAGGATGGAGTGTATAGACAGTAGTTATATAGGATGTTGTGTATAGACAGTAGTTATATAGGATGGAGTGTATAGACAGTAGTTATATAGGATGGTGTGTATAGACAGTATAGACAGTAGTTATATAGGATGGTGTGTATAGACAGTAGTTATATAGGATGGTGTGTATGGACAGTAGGTATATAGGATGGTGTGTATAGACAGTAGTTATATAGGATGGTGTGTATAGACAGTATAGACAGTAGTTATATAGGATGGTGTGTATAGACAGTATAGACAGTATAGACAGTAGTTATATAGGATGGTGTGTATAGACAGTAGTTATATAGGATGGTGTGTATAGACAGTAGTTATATAGGATGGTGTGTATAGACAGTATAGACAGTAGTTATATAGGATGGTGTGTATAGACAGTAGTTATATAGGATGGTGTGTATAGACAGTATGGACAGTAGTTATATAGGATGGTGTGTATAGACAGTAGTTATATAGGATGGTGTGTATAGACAGTAGTTATATAGGATGGTGTGTATAGACAGTAGTTATAGAGGATGGTGTGTATAGACAGTAGTTATATAGGATGGTGTGTATAGACAGTATAGACAGTAGTTATATAGGATGGTGTGTATAGACAGTATAGACAGTTGTTGTATAGGATGGTGTGTATAGACAGTAGTTATATAGGATGGTGTGTATAGACAGTATAGACAGTAGTTATATAGGATGGTGTGTATAGACAGTAGTTATATAGGATGGTGTGTATAGACAGTAGTTGTATAGGATGGTGTGTATAGACAGTAGTTGTATAGGATGGTGTGTATAGACAGTAGTTATATAGGATGGTGTGTATAGACAGTAGTTATATAGGATGGTGTGTATAGACAGTATAGACAGTAGTTATATAGGATGGTGTGTATAGACAGTAGTTATATAGGATGGTGTGTATAGACAGTAGTTGTATAGGATGGTGTGTATAGACAGTAGTTGTATAGGATGGTGTGTATAGACAGTAGTTATATAGGATGGTGTGTATAGACAGTAGTTATATAGGATGGTGTGTATAGACAGTAGTTATATAGGATGGTGTGTATAGACAGTAGTTATATAGGATGGTGTGTATAGACAGTAGTTATATAGGATGGTGTGTATAGACAGTATAGACAGTTGTTGTATAGGATGGTGTGTATAGACAGTAGTTATATAGGATGGTGTGTATAGACAGTAGTTATATAGGATGGTGTGTATAGACAGTATGGACAGTAGTTATATAGGATGGTGTGTATAGACAGTAGTTATATAGGATGGTGTGTATAGACAGTAGTTATATAGGATGGTGTGTATAGACAGTAGGTATATAGGATGGTGTGTATAGACAGTAGTTGTATAGGATGGTGTGTATAGACAGTAGTTATATAGGATGGTGTGTATAGACAGTATGGACAGTAGTTATATAGGATGGTGTGTATAGACAGTATGGACAGTAGTTATATAGGATGGTGTGTATAGACAGTATGGACAGTAGTTATATAGGATGGTGTGTATAGACAGTATAGACAGTAGTTATATAGGATGGTGTGTATAGACAGTAGTTATATAGGATGGTGTGTATAGACAGTAGGTATATAGGATGGTGTGTATAGACAGTAGTTGTATAGGATGGTGTGTATAGACAGTAGTTATATATGATGGTGTGTATAGACAGTAGTTATATAGGATGGTGTGTATAGACAGTATAGACAGTAGTTATATAGGATGGTGTGTATAGACAGTAGTTATATAGGATGGTGTGTATAGACAGTAGTTATATAGGATGGTGTGTATAGACAGTAGTTATATAGGATGGTGTGTATAGACAGTAGTTATATAGGATGGTGTGTATAGACTGTAGTTATATAGGATGGTGTGTATAGACAGTATAGACAGTAGTTATATAGGATGGTGTGTATAGACAGTAGTTATATAGGATGGTGTGTATAGACAGTAGTTATATAGGATGGTGTGTATAGACAGTAGTTATATAGGATGGTGTGTATAGACAGTATAGACAGTAGTTATATAGGATGGTGTGTATAGACAGTAGTTATATTTCGGATGGTGTGTATAGACAGTGGTTATATAGGATGGTGTGTATAGACAGTAGTTATATAGGATGGTGTGTATAGACAGTATAGACAGTAGTTATACAGGATGGTGTGTATAGACAGTAGTTATATAAGATGAACCATATCTAGAATACAGTATATACATATGAAGTGGGTAAAACAGTATGTAAACATTATTAAAGTGACTAGTGTTCGATGACTATATGTACACTGGACAGCAGTCTCTAAGATGCAGGGTAGAGTACCGGGTGGTAGCCAGCTAGTGACAGTGACTAAGGTTCAGGGTACTGGATGGAGGTACTGGGTGGAGGTTCAAGGCAGGGTACTGGGTGGAGGTACTGGGTGGAGGTACTGGGTGGAGGTACTGGGTGGAGGTTCAGAGCAGGGTACTGGGTGGAGGTACTGGGTGGAGGTGCAGGGCAGGGTACTGGGTGGAGGTACTAGGTGGAAGTTCAAGGCAGGGTACTGGGTGGAGGTTCAGGGCAGGGTACTGGGTGGAGGTACTGGGTGGAGGTTCAGGGTAGGGTACTGGGTGGAGGTACTGGGTGGAGGTTCAGGGCAGGGTACTGGGTGGAGGTACTGGGCAGGGTACTGGGTGGAGGTTCATGGCAGGGTACTGGGTGGAGGTACTGGGTGGAGGTTCAGGGTTGGGTACTGGGTGGAGGTTCATGGCAGGGTACTGGGTGGAGGTACTGGGTGGAGGTTCAGTGCAGGGTACTGGGTGGAGGTACTGGGTGGAGGTTCAGGGTAGGGTACTGGGTGGAGGTTCATGGCAGGGTACTGGGTGGAGGTACTGGGTGGAGGTTCAGAGCAGGGTACTGGGTGGAGGTACTGGGTGGAGGTTCAGGGCAGGGTACTGGGTGGAGGTTCATGGCAGGGTACTGGGTGGAGGTTCAGGGCGGGGTACTGGGTGGAGGTTCATGGCAGGGTACTGGGTGGAGGTACTGGGTGGAGGTTCAGGGTAGGGCACTGGGTGGAGGTTCATGGCAGGGTACTGGGTGGAGGTACTGGGTGGAGGTTCATAGCAGGGTACTGGGTGGAGGTACTGGGTGGAGGTTCATGGCAGGGTACTGGGTGGAGGTACTGGGTGGAGGTTCAGGGCAGGGTACTGGGTGGAGGTTCATGTCAGGGTACTGGGTGGAGGTACTGGGTGGAGGTTCAGGGCAGGGTACTGGGTGGAGGTACTGGGTGGAGGTTCAGAGCAGGGTACTGGGTGGAGGTACTGGGTGGAGGTTCAGGGCAGGGTACTGGGTGGAGGTACTGGGTGGAGGTTCAGGGCAGGGTACTGGGTGGAGGTTCATGTCAGGGTACTGGGTGGAGGTACTGGGTGGAGGTTCAGGGCAGGGTACTGGGTGGAGGTACTGGGTGGAGGTTCAGGGCAGGGTACTGGGTGGAGGTACTGGGTGGAGGTTCAGGGCAGGGTACTGGGTGGAGGTTCATGGCAGGGTACTGGGTGGAGGTTCAGGGCAGGGTACTGGGTGGAGGTTCATGGCAGGGTACTGGGTGGAGGTTCAGGGCAGGGTACTGGGTGGAGGTTCATGGCAGGGTACTGGGTGGAGGTTCAGGGCAGGGTACTGGGTGGAGGTTCATGGCAGGGTACTGGGTGGAGGTCGGCAAGTGGTGACAGTTTTAATAGTCAGATGACCTGGAGATAAACAGCTTCTGTCGGTCTCTCTAAAATAACAATATATGGCTACGTCAAAGATAGGCCAGTGACTTCCATCTGTGGGGAAGGTTTCCCTAAATCAATGCTCATGACAAATCCAGAACCAGCCACAGAGCCAGTTGACCAATCTGTTGAATAGGGCATTGTAAAAAAAACTCTGCAATATCAGATGACATTAGCTAGCTAGGTAAGGTTATCAAGATAGCTACTGTAGCTAGCTAGCTAGACAAGGTTAACATGCTAGCTAGCTTTGGGACTCGACTTTTACTTGAGACTGATGACTTGATTAGGTTTTGTGGCACAGAGTCTCCGTGGATTACTCTCCATGCAGCCAGAGACAGTAGCTTATAAAAAATGTTTTTTAAGTGCAACAGATAGCTAGTTGAAACAGATGGCTAGTTGAAACAGACAGCTAGTTGAAACAGACACCTAGTTGAAACAGAAGGCTAGTTGAAACAGACAGCTAGTTGAAACAGAAGGCTAGTTGAAACAGAAGGCTAGTTGAAACAGACACCTAGTTGAAACAGACGGCTAGTTGAAACAGACGGCTAGTTGAAACAGACAGCTAGTTGAAACAGACACCTAGTTGAAACAGAAGGCTAGTTGAAACAGACGGCTAGTTGAAACAGGCGGCTAGTTGAAACAGACGGCTAGTTGAAACAGACGGCTAGTTGAAACAGACAGCTAGTTGAAACAGAAGGCTAGTTGAAACAGACGGCTAGTTGAAACAGGCGGCTAGTTGAAACAGACGGCTAGTTGAAACAGACGGCTAGTTGAAACAGACGTCTAGTTGAAACAGACGGCTAGTTGAAACAGACGGCTAGTTGAAACAGACGGCTAGTTGAAACAGATGAAACAGATGGCTAGTTGAAACAGACGGCTAGTTGAAACAGACGGCTAGTTGAAACAGACGGCTAGTTGAAACAGACAGCTAGTTGAAACAGACGCCTAGTTGAAACCGAAGGCTAGTTGAAACAGAAGGCTAGTTGAAACAGATGGCTAGTTGAAACAGATGGCTAGTTTAAACAGATGGCTAGTTGAAACAGACGGCTAGTTGAAACAGACGGCTAGTTGAAACAGACGGCTAGTTGAAACAGACGGCTAGTTGAAACAGGCGGCTAGTTGAAACAGACGGCTAGTTGAAACAGACGGCTAGTTGAAACAGACGGCTAGTTGAAACAGACGGCTAGTTGAAACAGACGGCTAGTTGAAACAGACGGCTAGTTGAAACAGACGGCTAGTTGAAACAGGCGGCTAGTTGAAACAGACGGCTAGTTGAAACAGGCGGCTAGTTGAAACAGACGGCTAGTTGAAACAGGCGGCTAGTTGAAACAGACGGCTAGTTGAAACAGACGGCTAGTTGAAACAGAAGGCTAGTTGAAACAGAAGGCTAGTTGAAACAGACGGCTAGTTGAAACAGGCGGCTAGTTGAAACAGACGGCTAGTTGAAACAGGCGGCTAGTTGAAACAGACGGCTAGTTGAAACAGACGGCTAGTTGAAACAGACGGCTAGTTGAAACAGACGGCTAGTTGAAACAGAAGGCTAGTTGAAACAGACGGCTAGTTGAAACAGGCGGCTAGTTGAAACAGACGGCTAGTTGAAACAGACGGCTAGTTGAAACAGACGGCTAGTTGAAACAGAAGGCTAGTTGAAACAGACGGCTAGTTGAAACAGGCGGCTAGTTGAAACAGACGGCTAGTTGAAACAGACGGCTAGTTGAAACAGACGTCTAGTTGAAACAGACGGCTAGTTGAAACAGACGGCTAGTTGAAACAGACGGCTAGTTGAAACAGATGAAACAGATGGCTAGTTGAAACAGACGGCTAGTTGAAACAGACGGCTAGTTGAAACAGACGGCTAGTTGAAACAGACGGCTAGTTGAAACAGACGCCTAGTTGAAACAGAAGGCTAGTTGAAACAGAAGGCTAGTTGAAACAGATGGCTAGTTGAAACAGATGGCTAGTTGAAACAGATGGCTAGTTGAAACAGACGGCTAGTTGAAACAGACGGCTAGTTGAAACAGACGGCTAGTTGAAACAGACGGCTAGTTGAAACAGATGGCTAGTTGAAACAGACGGCTAGTTGAAACAGACGGCTAGTTGAAACAGATGAAACAGACGGCTAGTTGAAACATATGAAACAGACGGCTAGTTGAAACAGATGGCTAGTTGAAACAGACGGTTAGTTGAAACAGACGGCTAGTTGAAACAGATGAAACAGATGGCTAGTTGAAACACACTCAGCTTTCTGATTGGACCAGCAAACTGTCGGGTGAGTTAGTGGTTCTCAAAGTTGGGGTAGGTCGTGAAAATGTTTTGGGGGGTTGCGAGTCTGAAACTGAACCGGAAAAATACATATTTTTTTATACATATTTTAATAAGCCTACCATTTGTATTTTACGTATATTTCTACTTTTGCCTATTCGTTCTAGTTACTAACAGGCCTACGGAATTATACCAAATTCTCGTCTCAAAAACATCTAATCTGTGCATCAGAACCGAAAAGATCCGCGTCTTGACTATTGACCAATGACCAGTCAGACACACATACCCAGATGAGTGACCAGAACGCACTTGTTTCATTTTCTCTGGTTTTGCCTGGAAAAAACAGAGTAGCTTACATTTACAGTGCATTTACAATGTATTCAGACCTACTTGTGTCTTGACTTGAGACTCGAACCTTATGACTTGAGACTCGAACCTTATGACTTGAGACTCGAACCTTATGACTTGAGACTCGAACCTTATGACTTGAGACTCGAACCTTATGACTTGAGACTCGAACCTTATGACTTGAGACTTGAACCTTATGACTTGAGACTCGACCTTATGACTTGAGACTCGAAACTTATGACTTTAGACTCGAACCTTATGACTTGAGACTCGAACCTTATGACTTTAGACTCGAACCTTATGACTTGAGACTCGAAACTTATGACTTTAGACTCGAAACATGACTTGAGACTCTAACCTTATGACTTGAGACTTGAACCTTATGACTTGAGACTTGAACCTTATGACTTGAGACTCGACCTTATGACTTGCGACTCGAAACTTATGACTTTAGACTCAAACCTTATGACTTTAGACTCAAACCTTATGACTTTAGACTTGAACCTTATGACTTGAGACTCGAAACTTATGACTTTAGACTCGAAACATGACTTGAGACTCTAACCTTATGACTTGAGACTTGAACCTTATGACTTGAGACTCGAACCTTATGACTTTAGACTCGAACCTTATGACTTGAGGCTTGCTTGTGACTAGAATAATAGTGACTTGGTCCCTCATTCCCACACCCAATTCATGAAAATGTATAAGTAGCCTTTGTTATTCTTCGTCGGTGGAACCTAAATGTGCCTTTCATCTACAGGAAATGTAATAGTGGCGGCAACTTCCTCTTTTGTTGTGTCTTTTAATTCCAATATGGTTTCTGTTAATTAGGAGCTTTGTTGTTTTTGACCAAATGTTATTCAACCTCAGAGCTGAGAAGGCAGAGTTTGGGTCTCATTGTGTGTGTGTGTGTGTGTGTGTGTGTGTGTGTGTGTGTGTGTGTGTGTGTGTGTGTGTGTGTGTGTGTGTGTGTGTGTGTGTGTGTGTGTGTGTGTGTGTGTGTGTGTGTGTGTGTGTGTGTGTGTGTGTGTGTTTTTTCACAGAGTATTATAGCCTGCTGTTTCTGAAGCCTTGCCCAGAGCATGTGGACCATGCTAAGCATGTGGCCCTTTACGGAGGGCACGTCCCAAATGACAACCTATCCCCTACATAGTGCACCAATTTGAACCAGGACCCATAGAGCTCTGGTCAACAGTAGTGCACTATAAAGAGGAGGAGGGTGGCATTTGGGAAGCAGACACAGTCACCTTGTTTGTTAGCTCAGTGAGGAGGTTCTAGACAGGTGTTAACATTACGCTGCAGTGCATCACTGGCCACACCAGAGGGGCTTGTGTCCTCGCTCAGAGGAAGTCAGAATCAGTGACTGAGCCGGTATAGTAATGCAAAACCAAAAAGCCTTTTTGTGCCTAGTGGTTAGAGCGTTGGGACAGTAACCGAAAGGTTGCTGGATTCGAATCCCCGAGTTGACAAGGTAAAAATCTGTCGTTCTGTGCCTGAACAAGGCAGTTAACCCACTGTTCAACCGGGCGTCGAAGACGTAGATGTCGATTTAAGGCAGCCCCCCGCCGCTCAGAAGGGTTTGTTTAAATGCAGTTAAACACATTTCAGTTCAAGGCATTCAGTTGTACAACTGACTAGGTATCCCCCTTTACAACTGACTAGGTATCCCCCTTTACAACTGACTAGGTATCCCCCTTTACAACTGACTAGGTATCCCCCTTTACAACTGACTAGGTATCCCCCTTTACAACTGACTAGGTATCCCCCTTTACAACTGACTAGGTATCCCCCCCCTTTCCCTTTACAACTGACTAGGTATCCCCCCTTTCCCTTTACAACTGACTAGGTATCCCCCCCTTTCCCTTTACAACTGACTAGGTATCCCCCTTTCCCTTTACAACTGACTAGGTATCCCCCTTTCCCTTTACAACTGACTAGGTATCCCCCCCTTTCCCTTTACAACTGACTAGGTATCCCCCCCTTTCCCTTTACAACTGACTAGGTATCCCCCCCTTTCCTAATAATGACTTCGAAGACTCCCAAATAGCACCCCCATGGGCTGTAGTGTCCTAAATACAGAGTAGGGTGCTATTTGGGAAGCACCCCTGAAGTGTACTAGGCTATCACAGGCCGAAGGGTGCTGTTGTGCCTAAAGCCGCAGAAAGACTTTTGCTTGTGGTCTTACCAGGCTGAAACCACCAGGGCCTTTAGCCTGCCTCATAGAGAGAGATAGTCAGGGGGTATAACACCAGGGCCTATAGCCTGCCTCATAGAGAGAGATAGTCAGGGGGTATAACACCAGGGCCTTTAGCCTGCCTCATAGAGAGAGATAGTCAGGGGGTATAACACCAGGGCCTATAGCCTGCCTCATAGAGAGAGATAGTCAGGGGGTATAACACCAGGGCCTTTAGCCTGCCTCATAGAGAGAGATAGTCAGGGGGTATAACACCAGGGCCTATAGCCTGCCTCATAGAGAGAGATAGTCAGGGGGTATAACACCAGGGCCTTTAGCCTGCCTCATAGAGAGAGATAGTCAGGGGGTATAACACCAGGGCCTTTAGACTGCCTCATAGAGAGAGATAGTCAGGGGGTATAACACCAGGGCCTTTAGCCTGCCTCATAGAGAGAGGTAGTCAGGGGGTATAACACCAGGGCCTTTAGCCTGCCTCATAGAGAGAGATAGTTAGGGGGTATAACACCAGGGCCTTTAGCCTGCCTCATAGAGAGAGATAGTCAGGGGGTATAACACCAGGGCCTTTAGCCTGCCTCATAGAGAGAGATAGTCAGGGGGGTATAACACCAGGGCCTTTAGCCTGCCTCATAGAGAGAGATAGTCAGGGGGGTATAACACCAGGGCCTTTAGCCTGCCTCATAGAGAGAGATAGTCAGGGGGGTATAACACCAGGGCCTTTAGCCTGCCTCATAGAGAGAGATAGTCAGGGGGGTATAACACCAGGGCCTTTAGCCTGCCTCATAGAGAGAGGTAGTCAGGGGGTATAACACCAGGGCCTTTAGCCTGCCTCATAGAGAGAGATAGTTAGGGGGTATAACACCAGGGCCTTTAGCCTGCCTCATAGAGAGAGATAGTCAGGGGGTATAACACCAGGGCCTATAGCCTGCCTCATAGAGAGAGATAGTCAGGGGGTATTACATCATGGCAGCCTGAGACAGAGGGGTTTGTGTTCCACATAAACACCCTCATCCCCTCTGTGACAGCAGATGGGACAAATTGGCAGGTACAGAGGTGTACATTCCAAAGGTTCTAGACAAGTGGAGAGGAGTGGAGGATTGGAGAGGAGGACTGGAGAGGAGGAGTGGAGGAGAGGAGGAGTGGAGAGGTGGAGTGGAGAGGAGGACTGGAGAGGAGGACTGGAGAGGAGGACTTGAGAGGAGGAGTGGAGAGGAGGAGTGGAGAGGTGGAGTGGAGGAGAGGAGTAGTGGAGTGTTGGAGTGGAGAGGAGAGGAAGAGGAAGAGAGGATGAGTGGAGAGGTGGAGTGGAGAGATGTAGTGGTGAGGAGAGGAGGAGAGGAAGAGAGGATGAGTAGAGAGGAGGAGTGGACAGGAGGAGAGGAGGAGTGGAGGAGAGGAGGAGTGGAGAGGAGGAGAGGAGAGGAGGATTGTGAAAGAGTAATTGGAAGGTTCTACTCCAGTCTCCCAGTCTTCTACCTGAGTCACGGTGTGTCTCTAACCTGACTGCCTCTCTGTAAAGTCTCCTACACACTAAGAAAATAGTTTTCTTCAAGGGTTCTTTGGGAAGTGTGTGGAACCACAGTGATTAAAAGACCCCTTTTAGTCCTTCGATGAAAAACTGGTTTGGAGAAATGAAGCACAGGAAGGGAAAATATATCTGGCTGCACATCTGATTGGCAGACATTTTGTAAATTGAGAAATAATGTCACTAAAAACTGAACAAACAAAAAAAGAAGGGACTGTAATATGAAACTAAGATAAATGATATCTTATGATGGAGTACTAAATTATATTATGGGCAGAAATAATAATTAAACTCCATCTTTCATTTTAATCAGATGGCTCATTCATCACCGAAACCTTTTGACATTGCCAGTTATTTTAACGACTATTTCATTGGCAAAGAGGGGAAACCGAGGCATGAAGTGCCGACGATCTGTGAGCCGTCATATTCATGCATAAAATACCTAATAATGACAGAAAAACATTGTAATTTTTAATTCTGTAAAGTTAGTTTGTGAGAGGTGGAAAAATGATTGTTGTTCATCAATAATGAGAAACCACCTGGTATTGACAACTTAAACAGAAAGCTACTGAGGATGGTAGCTGACTCCACTATATATATATACAGTGGGGAGAACAAGTATTTGATACACTGCCGATTTTGCAGGTTTTCCTACTTACAAAGCATGTAGAGGTCTGTAATTTTTATCATAGGTACACTTCAACTGTGAGAGACGGAATCTAAAACAAAAATCCAGAAAATCACATTGTATGATTTTTAAGTAATTCATTTGCATTTTATTGCATGACATAAGTATTTGATACATCAGAAAAGCAGAACTTAATATTTGGTACAGAAACCTTTGTTTGCAATTACAGAGATCATACGTTTCCTGTAGTTCTTGACCAGGTTTGCACACACTGCAGCAGGGATTTTGGCCCACTCCTCCATACAGACCTTCTCCAGATCCTAAGTGGACAGTTTGATTTCACAGAAGTGTGATTGACTTGGAGTTACATTGTGTTGTTTAAGTGTTCCCTTTATTTTTTTGAGCAGTGTATATACTACTATACTATATACTATCCACTATATATATATATATATATATATATATACATATACTACTATACTATATACTATCCACTATATATTCCCCTGATGTGAATATAGCTACCTTGTTCCACTAAATAACCCTGATGTGAATATAGCCACCTTGTTCCACTAAATAACCCTGATGTGAATATAGCCACCTTGTTCCACTAAATAACCCTGACGTGAATATAGCCACCTTGTTCCACTAAATAACCCTGACGTGAATATAGCCACCTTGTTCCACTAAATAACCCTGACGTGAATATAGCCACCTTGTTCCACTAAATAACCCTGACGTGAATATAGCTACCTTGTTCCACTAAATAACCCTGATGTGAATATAGCTACCTTGTTCCACTAAATAACCCTGATGTGAATATAGCCACCTTGTTCCACTAAATAACCCTGATGTGAATATAGCCACCTTGTTCCACTAAATAACCCTGACGTGAATATAGCCACCTTGTTCCACTAAATAACCCTGACGTGAATATAGCCACCTTGTTCCACTAAATAACCCTGATGTGAATATAGCCACCTTGTTCCACTAAATAACCTTGATGTGAATATAGCCACCTTGTTCCACTAAATAACCCTGATGTGAATATAGCCACCTTGTTCCACTAAATAACCCTGATGTGAATATAGCTACCTTGTTCCACTAAATAACCCTGATGTGAATATAGCCACCTTGTTCCACTAAATAACCCTGACGTGAATATAGCCACCTTGTTCCACTAAATAACCCTGATGTGAATATAGCCACCTTGTTCCACTAAATAACCCTGATGTGAATATAGCCACCTTGTTCCACTAAATAACCCTGATGTGAATATAGCTACTTTGTTCCACTAAATAACCCTGACGTGAATATAGCCACCTTGTTCCACTAAATAACCCTGATGTGAATATAGCCACCTTGTTCCACTAAATAACCCTGATGTGAATATAGCCACCTTGTTCCACTAAATAACCCTGACGTGAATATAGCCACCTTGTTCCACTAAATAACCCTGATGTGAATATAGCCACCTTGTTCCACTATATATTCCCCTGACGTGAATATAGCCACCTTGTTCCACTAAATAACCCTGATGTGAATATAGCCTCCTTGTTCCACTAAATAACCCGGATGTGAATATAGCTACTTTGTTCCACTAAATAACCCTGACGTGAATATAGCCACCTTGTTCCACTAAATAACCCTGATGTGAATATAGCCACCTTGTTCCACTAAATAACCCGGATGTGAATATAGCTACTTTGTTTCTATAGTTACTGCCCGTAATAGGTATCCTAGGGTAAAATGCAATGTTCATAAATAACCAGTGTTTCAGATGGCGTTTCACTTACGTCCTGCACGCCGTTCAGTTCATATAATGAACATCTCTTTCATTATACAGGGCTTCACCTGATGGGCTTCACCTCCACTCAGCTCATAGTTAATTCTATCAGGAATTCAGCCTTCACTTCGCGTCCTTCACCCCTCGTCCTTCACCCCGCGTACTTCACCCCTCGTCCTTCACCCCTCGTCCTTCACCCCGTGTCCTTCACCCCTCGTCCTTCACCCCTCGTACTTCACCCCTCGTCCTTCACCCCTCGTCCTTCACCCCGTGTCCTTCACCCCATGTCCTTCACCCCTCGTCCTTCACCCCTCGTCCTTCACCCCTCGTCCTTCACCCCTCGTCCTTCACCCCTCGTCCTTCACCCCTCGTCCTTCACCCCTCGTCCTTCACTTTGTGTCCTTCACCCCTCGTCCTTCACCCCTCGTCCTTCACCCCTCGTCCTTCACCCCTCGTTATTCACCCCTCGTCCTTCACCCCTCGTCCTTCACTTTGTGTCCTTCACCCCTCGTCCTTCACCCCTCGTGCTTCACCCCTCGTGCTTCACCCCTCGTCCTTCACCCCTCGTGCTTCACCCCTCGTCAAAACAACAAGCTACATTTATTGAATCTTGAGTCTTGTTACAGTCTATCACCCTTAATGGGTTATCAGAGATATAGTATAACGGGTTACAGTCTACCACCCACAAGGGTTATCTGAGATATAGTATAACGGGTTACAGTCTACCACCCACAAGGGTTATCTGAGATATAGTATAACGGGTTACAGTCTACCACCCATAAAGGGTTATCTGAGATATAGTATAACGGGTTACAGTCTACCACCCTTAATGGTTATCTGAGATATAGTATAACGGGTTACAGTCTACCACCCACAAGGGTTATCTGAGATATAGTATAACGGGTTACAGTCTACCACCCATAAGGGTTATCTGAGATATAGTATAATGGGTTACAGTCTACCACCCTTAATGGGTTATCAGAGATATAGTATAATGGGTTACAGTCTACCACCCATAAAGGGTTATCTGAGATATAGTATAATGGGTTACAGTCTACCACCCACAAGGGTTATCTGAGATATAGTATAACGGGTTACAGTCTACCACCCACAAGGGTTATCTGAGATATAGTATAACGGGTTACAGTCTACCACCCACAAGGGTTATCTGAGATATAGTATAACGGGTTACAGTCTACCACCCATAAAGGGTTATCTGAGATACAGTATAACGGGTTACAGTCTACCACCCATAAAGGGTTATCTGAGGTATAGCGCTTGGCTTTGGACCTGCTCATTAAATTGAACAAGGTCCCTGTGAATCAGATGGAGTTGTTAGACTCCTGCTGATATATAATGAATCAGAATCAGATGGACTTGTTAGACTCCTGCTGATATATAATGAATCAGAATCAGATGGAGTTATTAGACTCCTGCTGATATATAATGAATCAGAATCAGATGGAGTTGTTAGACTCCTGCTGATATATAATGAATCAGAATCAGATGGAGTTTTTAGACTCCTGCTGATATATAATGAATCAGAATCAGATGGAGTTATTAGACTCCTGCTGATATATAATGAATCAGAATCAGATGGAGTTATTAGACTCCTGCTGATATATAATGAATCAGAATCAGATGGAGTTGTTAGACTCCTGCTGATATATAATGAATCAGAATCAGATGGAGTTGTTAGACTCCTGCTGATATATAATGAATCAGATGGAGTTATTGGACTCCTGCTGATATATAATGAATCAGATGGAGTTATTAGACTCCTGCTGATATATAATGAATCAGATGGAGTAGTTAGACTCCTGCTGATATATAATGAATCAGAATCAGATGGAGTTGTTAGACTCCTGCTGATATATAATGAATCAGAATCAGATGGAGTTTTTAGACTCCTGCTGATATATAATGAATCAGAATCAGATGGAGTTATTAGACTCCTGCTGATATATAATGAATCAGAATCAGATGGAGTTATTAGACTCCTGCTGATATATAATGAATCAGAATCAGATGGAGTTATTAGACTCCTGCTGATATATAATGAATCAGATGGAGTTGTTAGACTCCTGCTGATATATAATGAATCAGAATCAGATGGAGTTGTTAGACTCCTGTTGATATATATGAATCAGAATCAGATGGAGTAGTTAGACTCCTGCTGATATATAATGAATCAGAATCAGATGGAGTTATTAGACTCCTGCTGATATATAATGAATCAGATGGAGTTATTAAACTCCTGCTGATATATAATGAATCAGATGGAGTTGTTAGACTCCTGCTGATATATAATGAATCAGAATCAGATGGAGTTGTTAGACTCCTGCTGATATATAATGAATCAGAATCAGATGGAGTTGTTAGACTCCTGCTGATATATAATGAATCAGAATCAGATGGAGTTGTTAGACTCCTGCTGATATATAATGAATCAGAATCAGATGGACTTGTTAGACTCCTGCTGATATATAATGAATCAGAATCAGATGGAGTTGTTAGACTCCTGCTGATATATAATGAATCAGAATCAGATGGAGTTGTTAGACTCCTGCTGATATATAATGAATCAGATGGAGTTGTTAGACTCCTGCTGATATATAATGAATCAGAATCAGATGGAGTTGTTAGACTCCTGCTGATATATAATGAATCAGAATCAGATGGAGTTATTAGACTCCTGCTGATATATAATGAATCAGAATCAGATGGAGTTATTAGACTCCTGCTGATATATAATGAATCAGAATCAGATGGAGTTGTTAGACTCCTGCTGATATATAATGAATCAGAATCAGATGGAGTTATTAGACTCCTGCTGATATATAATGAATCAGAATCAGATGGAGTTGTTAGACTCCTGCTGATATATAATGAATCAGAATCAGATGGAGTTGTTAGACTCCTGCTGATATATAATGAATCAGAATCAGATGGAGTTGTTAGACTCCTGCTGATATATAATGAATCAGATGGGGTTGTTAGACTCCTGTTGATATATAATGAATCAGAATCAGATGGAGTTATTAGACTCCTGCTGATATATAATGAATCAGAATCAGATGGAGTTATTAGACTCCTGCTGATATATAATGAATCAGAATCAGATGGAGTTGTTAGACTCCTGCTGATATATAATGAATCAGAATCAGATGGAGTTGTTAGACTCCTGCTGATATATAATGAATCAGAATCAGATGGAGTTATTAGACTCCTGCTGATATATAATGAATCAGAATCAGATGGAGTTATTAGACTCCTGCTGATATATAATGAATCAGAATCAGATGGAGTTGTTAGACTCCTGCTGATATATAATGAATCAGAATCAGATGGAGTTGTTAGACTCCTGCTGATATATAATGAATCAGATGGAGTTATTAGACTCCTGCTGATATATAATGAATCAGATGGAGTAGTTAGACTCCTGCTGATATATAATGAATCAGAATCAGATGGACTTGTTAGACTCCTGCTGATATATAATGAATCAGAATCAGATGGAGTTATTAGACTCCTGCTGATATATAATGAATCAGAACCAGATGGAGTTGTTAGACTCCTGCTGATATATAATGAATCAGAATCAGATGGAGTTTTTAGACTCCTGCTGATATATAATGAATCAGAATCAGATGGAGTTATTAGACTCCTGCTGATATATAATGAATCAGAATCAGATGGAGTTATTAGACTCCTGCTGATATATAATGAATCAGAATCAGATGGAGTTGTTAGACTCCTGCTGATATATAATGAATCAGATGGAGTTATTAGACTCCTGCTGATATATAATGAATCAGATGGAGTAGTTAGACTCCTGCTGATATATAATGAATCAGAATCAGATGGACTTGTTAGACTCCTGCTGATATATAATGAATCAGAATCAGATGGAGTTATTAGACTCCTGCTGATATATAATGAATCAGAACCAGATGGAGTTGTTAGACTCCTGCTGATATATAATGAATCAGAATCAGATGGAGTTTTTAGACTCCTGCTGATATATAATGAATCAGAATCAGATGGAGTTATTAGACTCCTGCTGATATATAATGAATCAGAATCAGATGGAGTTATTAGACTCCTGCTGATATATAATGAATCAGAATCAGATGGAGTTGTTAGACTCCTGCTGATATATAATGAATCAGAATCAGATGGAGTTGTTAGACTCCTGTTGATATATATGAATCAGAATCAGATGGAGTAGTTAGACTCCTGCTGATATATAATGAATCAGAATCAGATGGAGTTATTAGACTCCTGCTGATATATAATGAATCAGATGGAGTTATTAAACTCCTGCTGATATATAATGAATCAGATGGAGTTGTTAGACTCCTGCTGATATATAATGAATCAGAATCAGATGGAGTTGTTAGACTCCTGCTGATATATAATGAATCAGAAACAGATGGAGTTGTTAGACTCCTGCTGATATATAATGAATCAGATGGAGTTGTTAGACTCCTGCTGATATATAATGAATCAGAATCAGATGGAGTTGTTAGACTCCTGCTGATATATAATGAATCAGAATCAGATGGAGTTGTTAGACTCCTGCTGATATATAATGAATCAGAATCAGATGGACTTGTTAGACTCCTGCTGATATATAATGAATCAGAATCAGATGGACTTGTTAGACTCCTGCTGATATATAATGAATCAGAATCAGATGGAGTTGTTAGACTCCTGCTGATATATAATGAATCAGATGGAGTTGTTAGACTCCTGCTGATATATAATGAATCAGAATCAGATGGAGTTGTTAGACTCCTGCTGATATATAATGAATCAGAATCAGATGGAGTTATTAGACTCCTGCTGATATATAATGAATCAGAATCAGATGGAGTTATTAGACTCCTGCTGATATATAATGAATCAGAATCAGATGGAGTTGTTAGACTCCTGCTGATATATAATGAATCAGAATCAGATGGAGTTATTAGACTCCTGCTGATATATAATGAATCAGAATCAGATGGAGTTGTTAGACTCCTGCTGATATATAATGAATCAGAATCAGATGGAGTTGTTAGACTCCTGCTGATATATAATGAATCAGAATCAGATGGAGTTGTTAGACTCCTGCTGATATATAATGAATCAGATGGAGTTGTTAGACTCCTGTTGATATATAATGAATCAGAATCAGATGGAGTTGTTAGACTCCTGCTGATATATAATGAATCAGAATCAGATGGAGTTTTTAGACTCCTGCTGATATATAATGAATCAGAATCAGATGGAGTTATTAGACTCCTGCTGATATATAATGAATCAGAATCAGATGGAGTTATTAGACTCCTGCTGATATATAATGAATCAGAATCAGATGGAGTTTTTAGACTCCTGCTGATATATAATGAATCAGAATCAGATGGAGTTGTTAGACTCCTGCTGATATATAATGAATCAGATGGAGTTATTAGACTCCTGCTGATATATAATGAATCAGATGGAGTTATTAGACTCCTGCTGATATATAATGAATCAGATGGAGTAGTTAGACTCCTGCTGATATATAATGAATCAGAATCAGATGGACTTGTTAGACTCCTGCTGATATATAATGAATCAGAATCAGATGGAGTTATTAGACTCCTGCTGATATATAATGAATCAGATGGAGTAGTTAGACTCCTGCTGATATATAATGAATCAGAATCAGATGGAGTAGTTAGACTCCTGCTGATATATAATGAATCAGAATCAGATGGAGTTGTTAGACTCCTGCTGATATATAATGAATCAGAATCAGATGGACTTGTTAGACTCCTGCTGATATATAATGAATCAGAATCAGATGGAGTTATTAGACTCCTGCTGATATATAATGAATCAGATGGAGTTATTAGACTCCTGCTGATATATAATGAATCAGATGGAGTAGTTAGACTCCTGCTGATATATAATGAATCAGAATCAGATGGACTTGTTAGACTCCTGCTGATATATAATGAATCAGAATCAGATGGAGTTATTAGACTCCTGCTGATATATAATGAATCAGAACCAGATGGAGTTGTTAGACTCCTGCTGATATATAATGAATCAGAATCAGATGGAGTTTTTAGACTCCTGCTGATATATAATGAATCAGAATCAGATGGAGTTATTAGACTCCTGCTGATATATAATGAATCAGAATCAGATGGAGTTATTAGACTCCTGCTGATATATAATGAATCAGAATCAGATGGAGTTGTTAGACTCCTGCTGATATATAATGAATCAGAATCAGATGGAGTTGTTAGACTCCTGTTGATATATATGAATCAGAATCAGATGGAGTAGTTAGACTCCTGCTGATATATAATGAATCAGAATCAGATGGAGTTATTAGACTCCTGCTGATATATAATGAATCAGATGGAGTTATTAAACTCCTGCTGATATATAATGAATCAGATGGAGTTGTTAGACTCCTGCTGATATATAATGAATCAGAATCAGATGGAGTTGTTAGACTCCTGCTGATATATAATGAATCAGAATCAGATGGAGTTGTTAGACTCCTGCTGATATATAATGAATCAGATGGAGTTGTTAGACTCCTGCTGATATATAATGAATCAGAATCAGATGGAGTTGTTAGACTCCTGCTGATATATAATGAATCAGAATCAGATGGAGTTGTTAGACTCCTGCTGATATATAATGAATCAGAATCAGATGGACTTGTTAGACTCCTGCTGATATATAATGAATCAGAATCAGATGGACTTGTTAGACTCCTGCTGATATATAATGAATCAGAATCAGATGGAGTTGTTAGACTCCTGCTGATATATAATGAATCAGATGGAGTTGTTAGACTCCTGCTGATATATAATGAATCAGAATCAGATGGAGTTGTTAGACTCCTGCTGATATATAATGAATCAGAATCAGATGGAGTTATTAGACTCCTGCTGATATATAATGAATCAGAATCAGATGGAGTTATTAGACTCCTGCTGATATATAATGAATCAGAATCAGATGGAGTTGTTAGACTCCTGCTGATATATAATGAATCAGAATCAGATGGAGTTATTAGACTCCTGCTGATATATAATGAATCAGAATCAGATGGAGTTGTTAGACTCCTGCTGATATATAATGAATCAGAATCAGATGGAGTTGTTAGACTCCTGCTGATATATAATGAATCAGAATCAGATGGAGTTGTTAGACTCCTGCTGATATATAATGAATCAGAATCAGATGGAGTTGTTAGACTCCTGCTGATATATAATGAATCAGATGGAGTTGTTAGACTCCTGTTGATATATAATGAATCAGAATCAGATGGAGTTGTTAGACTCCTGCTGATATATAATGAATCAGAATCAGATGGAGTTTTTAGACTCCTGCTGATATATAATGAATCAGAATCAGATGGAGTTATTAGACTCCTGCTGATATATAATGAATCAGAATCAGATGGAGTTATTAGACTCCTGCTGATATATAATGAATCAGAATCAGATGGAGTTTTTAGACTCCTGCTGATATATAATGAATCAGAATCAGATGGAGTTGTTAGACTCCTGCTGATATATAATGAATCAGATGGAGTTATTAGACTCCTGCTGATATATAATGAATCAGATGGAGTTATTAGACTCCTGCTGATATATAATGAATCAGATGGAGTAGTTAGACTCCTGCTGATATATAATGAATCAGAATCAGATGGACTTGTTAGACTCCTGCTGATATATAATGAATCAGAATCAGATGGAGTTATTAGACTCCTGCTGATATATAATGAATCAGAACCAGATGGAGTTGTTAGACTCCTGCTGATATATAATGAATCAGAATCAGATGGAGTTTTTAGACTCCTGCTGATATATAATGAATCAGAATCAGATGGAGTTGTTAGACTCCTGCTGATATATAATGAATCAGAATCAGATGGAGTTGTTAGACTCCTGCTGATATATAATGAATCAGAATCAGATGGAGTTATTAGACTCCTGCTGATATATAATGAATCAGAACCAGATGGAGTTGTTAGACTCCTGCTGATATATAATGAATCAGAATCAGATGGAGTTTTTAGACTCCTGCTGATATATAATGAATCAGAATCAGATGGAGTTATTAGACTCCTGCTGATATATAATGAATCAGAATCAGATGGAGTTATTAGACTCCTGCTGATATATAATGAATCAGAATCAGATGGAGTTGTTAGACTCCTGCTGATATATAATGAATCAGAATCAGATGGAGTTGTTAGACTCCTGTTGATATATATGAATCAGAATCAGATGGAGTAGTTAGACTCCTGCTGATATATAATGAATCAGAATCAGATGGAGTTATTAGACTCCTGCTGATATATAATGAATCAGATGGAGTTATTAAACTCCTGCTGATATATAATGAATCAGATGGAGTTGTTAGACTCCTGCTGATATATAATGAATCAGAATCAGATGGAGTTATTAGACTCCTGCTGATATATAATGAATCAGATGGAGTAGTTAGACTCCTGCTGATATATAATGAATCAGAATCAGATGGAGTAGTTAGACTCCTGCTGATATATAATGAATCAGAATCAGATGGAGTTGTTAGACTCCTGCTGATATATAATGAATCAGAATCAGATGGACTTGTTAGACTCCTGCTGATATATAATGAATCAGAATCAGATGGAGTTGTTAGACTCCTGCTGATATATAATGAATCAGAATCAGATGGAGTTGTTAGACTCCTGCTGATATATAATGAATCAGATGGAATTGTTAGACTCCTGCTGATATATAATGAATCAGAATCAGATGGAGTTGTTAGACTCCTGCTGATATATAATGAATCAGAATCAGATGGAGTTATTAGACTCCTGCTGATATATAATGAATCAGAATCAGATGGAGTTATTAGACTCCTGCTGATATATAATGAATCAGAATCAGATGGAGTTGTTAGACTCCTGCTGATATATAATGAATCAGAATCAGATGGAGTTATTAGACTCCTGCTGATATATAATGAATCAGAATCAGATGGAGTTGTTAGACTCCTGCTGATATATAATGAATCAGAATCAGATGGAGTTGTTAGACTCCTGCTGATATATAATGAATCAGAATCAGATGGAGTTGTTAGACTCCTGCTGATATATAATGAATCAGATGGAGTTGTTAGACTCCTGTTGATATATAATGAATCAGAATCAGATGGAGTTGTTAGACTCCTGCTGATATATAATGAATCAGAATCAGATGGAGTTATTAGACTCCTGCTGATATATAATGAATCAGAATCAGATGGAGTTGTTTGACTCCTGTTGATATATAATGAATCAGATGGAGTTGTTAGACTCCTGTTGATATATAATGAATCAGATGGAGTTGTTAGACTCCTGCTGATATATAATGAATCACAATCAGATGGAGTTGTTAGACTCCTGTTGATATATAATGAATCAGAATCAGATGGAGTTGTTAGACTCCTGCTGATATATAATGAATCAGATGGAGTTGTTTGACTCCTGCTGATATATAATGAATCAGATGTGGTTATTAGACTCCTGTTGATATATAATGAATCAGATGGAGTTGTTAGACTCCTGCTGATATATAATGAATCAGAATCAGATGGAGTTGTTAGACTCCTGCTGATATATAATGAATCAGATGGAGTTATTAGACTCCTGCTGATATATAATGAATCAGATGGAGTTATTAGACTCCTGCTGATATATAATGAGTCAGATGGAGTAGTTAGACTCCTGCTGATATATAATGAATCAGAATCAGATGGAGTTGTTAGACTCCTGCTGATATATAATGAATCAGATGGAGTTATTAGACTCCTGCTGATATATAATGAATCAGAATCAGATGGAGTTGTTAGACTCCTGCTGATATATAATGAATCAGAATCAGATGGAGTTATTAGACTCCTACTGATATATAATGAATCAGAATCAGATGGAGTTGTTAGACTCCTGCTGATATATAATGAATCAGAATCAGATGGAGTTATTAGACTCCTGCTGATATATAATGAATCAGAATCAGATGGAGTTGTTAGACTCCTGCTGATATATAATGAATCAGAATCAGATGGAGTTGTTAGACTCCTGCTGATATATAATGAATCAGAATCAGATGGAGTTGTTAGACTCCTGCTGATATATAATGAATCAGAATCAGATGGAGTTGTTAGACTCCTGCTGATATATAATGAATCAGAATCAGATGGAGTTGTTAGACTCCTGCTGATATATAATGAATCAGAATCAGATGGACTTGTTTAGACTCCTGCTGATATAGAATAATTCAGAATCAGGCTTTCACCTCAGTCACCGTGATCAGAGTTAACAGACGTGAACACAGCAACCTTGAATCATGTGGAGTTTCCTCCCCATAAATTTTTAATTTAATGGTTTCAACCTCATCAACTTGTGTTTCTTTCCAGCTTCGTTCCTCTACACCACATCCACACCACAGCGTCCACCAGCCACACACATACCAGTACATACTTAGGTATCAATACCAAGACAGAACTACGTTTAAAATAACAATGCACACTATATACACTTCAGCCAAACATTCCGTTCATCGATAATACTTTTCTCTACGGAGGTAGGTCCAGATATCCCAATGGTCTTATAGGTCCAGATATCCCAATGGTCTTTATAGGCCCAGATATCCCAATGGTCTTTAATAGGCCCAGATATCCCAATGGTCTTTAATAGGCCCAGATATCCCAATGGTCTTTAATAGGCCCGGATATCCCGATGGCCTTTAATAGGCCCGGATATCCCGATGGTCTTTAATAGGCCCGGATATCCCAATGGTCTTTAATAGGCCCGGATATCCCAATTGTCTTTAATAGGCCCGGATATCCCAATGGTCTTTAATAGGCCCCGATATCCTAATGGTCTTTAATAGGCCCGGATATTCCAAAGGTCTTTAATAGGCCCCGATATCCTAATGGTCTTTAATAGGCCCGGATATCCCAATGGTCTTTAATAGGCCCGGATATCCCAATGGTCTTTAATAGGCCCGGATATCCCAATGGTCTTTAATAGGCCCGGATATCCCAATGTTCTTTAATAGACCCGGATATCCCAATGGTCTTTAATAGGCCCGGATATCCAAATTTTCTTTAATAGGCCCGGATATCCCAATGGTCTTAATAGGCCCGGATATCCCAATGGTCTTTAATAGGCCCTGATATCCCAATGGTCTTAATAGGCCCGGATATCCCAATGGTCTTTAATAGGCCCGGATATCCCAATGGTCTTTAATAGGCCCGGATATCCCAATGGTCTTTAATAGGCCCGGATATCCCAATGTTCTTTAATAGGCCCTGATATCCTAATGTTCTTTAATAGGCCCTGATATCCCAATGTTCTTTAATAGGCCCGGATATCCCCATGTTCTTTAATAGGCCCTGATATCCTAATGTTCTTTAATAGGCCCGGATATCCCAATGGTCTTTAATAGGCCCGGATATCCCAATGTTCTTTAATAGGCCCTGATATCCCAATGTTCTTTAATAGGCCCGGATATCCCAATGGTCTTTAATAGGCCCGGATATCCCAATGGTCTTTAATAGGCCCGGATATCCCAATGTTCTTTAATAGGCCCTGATATCCCAATGTTCTTTAATAGGCCCGGATATCCCAATGGTCTTTAATAGGCCCGGATATCCCAATGTTCTTTAATAGGCCCTGATATCACAATGTTCTTTAATAGGCCCGGATATCACAATGTTCTTTAATAGGCCCTGATATCACAATGTTCTTTAATAGGCCCGGATATCCCAATGGTCTTTAATAGGCCCGGATATCCCAATGTCACTAATGTTCTTTAACCTCTACTTCATCACCATCCCTGATCCGGGAGCATCCTCATCAGTAAAAAGCTGACTAGCATAGCCTAGCATAGCGCCACAAGTAAATACTAGCATATAAATATCATGAAATCACAAGTCCAATACAGCAAATGAAAGATACACATCTTGTGAATCCAGCCATCATTTCCGATTTTTAAAATGTTTTACAGCGAAAACACAATATGTATTTCTATTAGCTAACCACAATAGCAAAAGACTCAACCGCATATTTTCACCATTTTTTTTACCGCATAGGTAGCTATCACAAAACCGACCAAATAAAAATATAATTAGTCACTAACCAAGAAACAACTTCATCAGATGACAGTCTTATAACATGTTATACAATAAATCTATGTTTTGTTCGAAAATGTGCATATTTGAGGTATAAATCATAGTTTTACATTGCAGCTACAATCACAAATAGCACCGAAGCAGCCAGAATAATTACAGAGAGCAACGTGAAATACCTAAATACTCATCATAAAACATTTATGGAAAATACATGGTGTACAGCAAATGAAAGATAAACATCTTGTGAATCCAGCCAATATTTCAGATTTTTTAAGTCTTTTACAGCGAAAACACAATATAGCATTATATTAGCTTACCACAATAGTCAAACACACAACCGCATTTATTCACCGCATAGATAGCATTCGCAAAAACCAGCAAAAGATATAAAATGAATCACTAACCTTGACCAACTTCATCAGATGACAGTCTTATAACATCATGTTACACAATACACTTGTGTTTTGTTGGAAAATGTGCATATTTAGAGCTGCCAACCGTGGTTATACATTGTGAATGTGTAGCATCGATTCACCAAATTATCCGGAGATATTTTGGACAGTCACCTAATCTGACCAAAGAACTCATCATAAACTTTACTAAAAAATACATGTTGGACAGCAAATGAAAGATACACTAGTTCTTAACGCAATCGCCGTGTTAGATTTTTAAAAATAACTTTACCATAACAAACAGCTTACGTTATAGCGAGACAGCGCCCGCAAAAAGGAAGGAAAATAGGACTAAACATTTTCCACAGAAATACGAAATAACATCATAAATGGTTCCTACTTTTGCTGAGCTTCCATCAGAATCTTGTACAAGGAGTCCTTTGTCCAGAATAAATCGTTGTTTGGTTTTAGAATGTCCTCTTCTCCTGTCGAATTAGCAACCTTAGCTAGCCAAGTGGCGCGAAGATGTCCATCTTCACCTAACGCAGAGAATGGAAAACTCCAAAACTCCCGATAAACGTTGAATAATCTGATAAAACTATATTGAAAAAACATACTTTACGATGATATTATCACATGTATCAAATAAAATCAAAGCCGGAGATATTAGCCGTCTATACCGAACGCTTTTCAGAAGCCAATGCTGATGTCCTTCCCGCGCCTTGGTAGACAAAGGAAATTGTGGTCACGTCATTCCAAGAGCTCTTGTTCGACCTCAGATCAAGCTAGACACCCCATTCCACCTCTCATTGCCTGTTGACATCTAGTGGAAGGCGTATGAAGTGCATGTATATCCATAGATTTCAAGCAATTCAATAGGCAGGCCCTGGAACAGAGCCTCGATTTCAGATTTTTCACTTCCTGTCAGGAAGTTTGCTGCAAAATGAGTTCTGTTTTACTCACAGATATAATTCAAACGGTTTTAGAAACTTGAGAGTGTTTTCTATCCAATAGTAATAATAATATGCATATTGTACGATCTAGAATAGAGTACGAGGCAGTTTAATTTGGGCACGATTTTTTACAAAGTGGAAACAGCGCCCCCATATTGACAAGAATTAATTAAACAACCTGAGAGACTCTCACAACATCAGTTAGACTGCACACTGCCCTGTATATAACTTATTTTCTTACTTCTTATTTCTCGTAGGATGTTTCTTCTTATTGGTTGTACTTCTTGTTATATTGAATACGGCACTGTAGGGTAGGACTTGCAAGTCAAGCATGCTCTGTCTGGCACCTGCTCTGTCTGGCCCCTGCTCTGTCTGGCACCTGCTCTGTCTGGCCCCTGCTCTGTCTGGCACCTGCAGCGGTGACCCTCTGTGGCAGACTGCCTAGAGGGATTCATACAGTCATACTGTCGGGTTCAGTCCATGCCAGAGCTGAGGTTGATTCAGGATAATTGTAATAGGATTTACAGTATATGTTTAGTACGGATCGATGATAGAGGTTACTGATTCTCTGGCCCTCAGGAAGAATGGGACAATAATCTGATTGTTGTAAATCTGCTTTATGAAGCTGTTTATATGTTGGTCTGTCTTTATGAAGCTGTATTTATGTTGGTCTGTCTTTATGAAGCTGTAAATATGTTGGTCTGTCTTTATGAAGCTGTAAATATGTTGGTCTGTCTTTATGAAGCTGTCTATATGTTGGTCTGTACATTCGGTGAAGCCTTATGCAGACGGTAACATGAAATCATGTTTAAGGAACAGCATGGCTGAGTCAATGGTGTCATGGAATAACAGACGGACACACACACTATGTAGTACTCTCTCTCTCTCTCAATTCAATTCAATTCAATTCAAGGGGCTTTATTGGCATGGGAAACATGTGTTAACATTGCCAAAGCAAGTGAGGTAGACAATACACAAAAGTGAAACAGACAATACAAATTAACGGTAAACATTACACATACAGAAGTCTCTCTCTCTCTCTCTCTCTCTCTCTCTCTCTCTCTCTCTCTCTCTCTCTCTCTCTCTCTCTCTCTCTCTCTCTCTCTCTCTCTCTCTCTCTCTCTCTCTCTCTGTGTCTCTCTCTCTCTGTGTCTCTCTCTCTCTCTTTCTCTCTGTGTTTGTCTCTGTCTCTCTCTCTCTGTGTGTCTCTCTGTCTGTGTGTCTCTCTGTCTGTGTGTCTCTCTGTCTGTGTGTCTCTCTGTCTGTGTGTCTCTCTGTCTGTGTGTCTCTCTGTCTGTGTGTCTCTCTGTCTGTGTGTCTCTCTGTCTGTGTGTCTCTCTGTCTCTCTCTCTCTGTGTCTCTCTCTCTGTGTTTGTCTCTGTCTCTCTCTCTCTCTCTCTCTCTCTCTGTGTTTGTCTCTGTCTCTCTCTCTTTCTCACTCTCTTTCTGAATTATAATGAATAAGATTACATGGACAGGGAGAAACTGATCCTCGATTATCACTCCTACTCTGAGACGCTTGATACATGTGGCCCCTGGTGATAGTCCCTCCTTGTTTCAGTCCCTTGTTTCAGTCTGGTTTCTAATGAACCCCAGGTGAAGAGGGATTCCGCTCTTCAGTCAGGTCTACTGCTCAGTGCTCACTGAGGCGAAGGTTATTGTATTCGGGATTCACTGTGTACTGTCTGTGTACACATGCTCAGTGGCGCCATAGTGGGTTTGTCTCAGCAGTGCAACCATGGAATATTAAGCGGGTAGCTTTAACAAACAGATGAACATCTCTAAACTGACGGGAGCGAGGGAAGGAGGGAGCGGGGGAAGGAGGGAGCGGGGGAAGGAGGGAGCGGGGGAAGAAGGGAGCGAGGGAAGGAGGGAGCGAGGGAAGAAGGGAGCGAGGGAAGGAGGGAGCGAGGGAAGGAGGGAGCGGGGGAAGGAGGGAGCGGGGGAAGAAGGGAGCGAGGGAAGGAGGGAGCGGGGGAAGGAGGGAGCGAGGGAAGGAGGGAGCGGGGGAAGGAGGGAGCGGGGGAAGGAGGGAGCGGGGGAAGGAGGGAGCGAGGGAGTGAGCGAGGATTTTTATTGCTTAAAACTGATGTTACATTTTTTTTGTGTTCATTCACTCAACTATATTATTAATGAAAACATCACTGGAGTGAATCTCATTAAGTGATCTGGAGATCATGCATCTCTCTCACCCCTCTCTCCCCCCTCTCTCCCTCTCTCTCTCTCTCTCTCATCGCTCTCTTTCCCTCTCAACCCTCTCTCACCCCCCCTCCCTCTCTCACCCCTCTCTCCCTCTCTCACCCCTCTCTCATCGCTCTCTTTCCCACTCAACCCTCTCTCACCCCCCCTCCCTCTCTCACCCCTCTCTCCCTCTCTCACCCCTCTCTCATCACTCTCTTTCCCTCTCAACCCTCTCTCACCCCCCCTCCCTCTCTCACCCCTCTCTCATCGCTCTCTTTCCCTCTCAACCCTCTCTCACCCCCCCTCCCTCTTTCATCCCTCTCTCATCCCTCTCTCTCCCTATCACCCCTCTCTCCCTCTCTCCCTCTCTCATCCCTCTCTCTCCCTCTCTCCCTCTCTCCCTCTCTCATCCCTCTCTCGTCCCTCTCTCTCCCTCTCACCCCTCTCTCCCTCTCTCACCCCTCTCTCATCGCTCTCCCTCTCTCCCCTCTCTCTCTCCCCCCTCTCTCTCCCTCTCTCATCCCTCTCTTTCCCTCTCACCCCTCTCTCCCTCTCTCACCCCTCTCTCATCGCTCTCTCTCCCTATCTCCCCTCTCTCTCCCCCCTCTCTCTCCCTCTCTCATCCCTCTCTCATCTCTCTCTTTCACTCTCAACCCTCTCTCACCCTCTCTCACCCCTCTCTCTCCCCCTCTCACCCCTCTCTCTCCCTCTCTCACCCCTCTCTCTCTCCCTCTCTCTCTGCCTCTCACCCCTCTCTCCAATATTTAATGAACCCGCCTTGTCTTGGAAGAGTTATTTTGATCCATGGTACAGTGTGTGTGTGTGTGTGTGTGTGTGTGTGTGTGTGTGTGTGTGTGTGTGTGTGTGTGTGTGTGTGTGTGTGTGTGTGTGTGTGTGTGTGTGTGTGTGTGTGTGTGTGTGTGTGTGTGTGTGTGTGTGTGTGTGTGAGGAACTGAGGAGTAGCACATCTCTTTGACAAACCCTCTCGCACACACCTAAACCTTGAAGGACACACACACACAACTCCTCCCACCTCTACAGACCTTCTTTATCTCTTCCTCTAAGTCTTCCACACACACACACACACACACACACATGAAATGGTGGAGTTGCGCTTGCCTGGCCCATCTTACCCATGTGTGCTGAATCTAAAGGGATAGAGAGCTCCTTCTAGTGGCTGCTAATGGAAGAGCTCCTTCTAGTGGCTGCTAATGGAAGTGCTCCTTCTAGTGGCTGCTAATGGAAGAGCTCCTTCTAGTGGCTGCTAATGGAAGAGCTCCTTCTAGTGGCTGCTAATGGAAGAGCTCCTTCTAGTGGCTGCTAATGGAAGAGCTCCTTCTAGTGGCTGCTAATGGAAGTGCTCCTTCTAGTGGCTGCTAATGGAAGAGCTCCTTCTAGTGGCTGCTAATGGAAGAGCTCCTTCTAGTGGCTGCTAATGGAAGTGCTCCTTCTAGTGGCTGCTAATGGAAGAGCTCCTTCTAGTGGCTGCTAATGGAAGTGCTCCTTCTAGTGGCTGCTAATGGAAGTGCTCCTTCTAGTGGCTGTTAATGGAAGTGCCAGTCATCACACAAAGTGGAATCTAACCATAGAATGTGTCCAAAATGACACCCTATTCCCTTTATAGTGCGCTACTTTTAATCAGAGCCCTACGACTCCTGGTCAACAGTAGTACGGTATAAAGGAGGGTAAATCGTGTGGAAACTAACTATAGAAATATTCCAATGAGCGTCAGTGTGTCTTTGACACGTATAGGTCAGCTGAGAGGTCAAGACAATAAGACACGTCAAACCTCAGGCTGAGAGTGCCTTTGGGGCTCCTGAATGGCGCAACGGTCTAAGGCACTGCATCTCAGTGCAACAGGTGCCACTACAGACCCTGGTTCAATTCCAGGCTGTATCACAACCGGCTGTGATTGGGAGCCCCATAGAGCGGTGACAATTGGCCCTGCGTCATTAAGGTTTGGCCGGGGGTAGGCCGTCATTGTAAATAAGAATTTGTTCTCAACTGACTTGCCTAGTTAAATATATGTAATTTTTTTATACATTTGAGTCAAGACAATAGGATATTTTTTTTAAATACATTTGAGTCAAGACAATAGGATATTTTTTTTTATACATTTGAGTCAAGACAATAGGATATATTTTTTTTAAATACATTTGAGTCAAGACAATAGGATATTTTTTTAAATACATTTGAGTCAAGACAATAGGACACCTCAAACCTAAGTATACGTCCCAAATGGCACACTATTCCCTGCGTAGTGCACTATTATTGACCAGAGCTGGGATCGTATAGGGCGTAGTGTGTCATTTGGGACGCTGTCTAACCCATCCCCCCCTCACCCTGTAGGGTTGCACAAGAAGTCACACGTCGTATTAACCAATGAGTGGTCTGAAGTCGAAGATATCCAGGTTAATAATTCCATGGGGAAGCGTTAGAAACTATGACAGCGTTGCTGTATTCTACAGCATAAGCACTGAAACGTGACCAGCGGTCAGGAAATCAACTAATAAAGTAACTGTAGATACAGTGGGGAGAACACTCTCTCACAGTTGAAGTGTACCTATGATAAAAAATTACAGACCTCTACATGCTTTGTAAGTAGGAAAACCTGCAAAATCGGCAGTGTATCAAATACTTCTTCTCCCCACTGTAGTTGTGTATATATTTATTTCAATAGAATGACAGTAAAACTGTTATTCTATGTGTTTGCTGAACAGTTGGCTGAAATTCACTACGATTGTGTTTATTTTCCACTTTCATGGCGAACTTTCTGTACCTCTAACATCCAGTCATTTTCGCTCGCAGTGCTGATCCCATTGTTTACAAGTCTTCCACATGTATTAAAAGAGTTACGAGATATTAGAATACTTTTGTCCTAACCTGGGTATCTAGCCTTGATGTCTTGAACCTAGGAAGTGGTGAGGACATGAACCTTCACAGCAGAGAGGGTTCTACTCAACCCAAGATGATACACTCAACCCAAGATGATACACTCAACCCAAGACGATACACTCAACCCAAGATGATACACTCAAGATGATACACTCAACCCAAGACGATACACTCAACTCAAGACAATACACTCAACTCAAGACAATACACTCAACCCAAGATGATACACTGAACTCAAGATGATACACTCAACCCAAGATGATACACTCAAGTTGATACACTCAACCCAAGATGATACACTCAACCCAAGATGATACACTCAAACCAAGATGATACACTCAAACCAAGATGATACACTCAACTCAAGATGATACACTCAACTCAAGATGATACACTCAAACCAAGATGATACACTCAACCCAAGATGATACACTCAAACCAAGATGATACACTCAAACCAAGATGATACACTCAAACCAAGATGATACACTCAACTCAAGATGATACACTCAAACCAAGATGATACACTCAACTCAAGATGATACACTCAACCCAAGACGATACACTCAACCCAAGATGATACACTCAACTCCTCGGGAAGACAGGAGAGCTGAGCCAGAGGTTACTCTTCAGACTACTTTAATAATAGATCAGCTTCATTAATTTGACACACACAGAAACAAAGGTTCTCTTCTACTCTGTACTATCTTCTCTACTATAAACTGTTACTGTATTAGACTATCTTCTACTATCTTCTCTACTGTCTAATCTTACTGTATTAGACTAGTGTCGTGTCTTTGGCTCTGCCAGATTAAGTGATATGACATGCTATTCTATAAAATCCTTTCTCCGTAATTAATATTACCTGACTGAGCTAATCATGTAAATATAATTAACTAGAGAGGCGGGGCACCACAAAATAATATTTATAGAGCTGTTATCTTCCTAATAAACTCTTAAAGACCTAATAATATTTTACATCAATAGCAGTCAATATTACTCGTCACCTTATTTCAGTCTCATCTGAAAGTTGTAAATTCTTGGTTATCTTCACGAACCCTGGCTAACAAGTTGAATCAGCAATACAAAATTGGGTTTAATTATTTATTTACTAAATACCTAACTAATCACACAGAATGAATCATACTTTGATTACAAATTATGTCATGAAGGAAAACGTCCCTAGCGGACAGAACAGATATGACAGCTGGTTACACAAAAGAAAAGGGGGCTGGGTTTGAGTGAAAGAGCGGGAAGACTTGAGGAACCAAGGGGAGAAGCAATGCTATCGTAAATACAATATCTTATGCATTCTAAATTACTGCCCATTTGGAAAAGGAAAATGCAATAAATATTTACTCTGAGCTGCGCTTCGGTAGGTTGGTGGTAGATGGAAGGCCGTGTTGCCCAACCGAGTCCTTTGTCCTTTGAAGAATGTCTCTGCTGTTTGATTGGGTACGTTGTAGTAACGTCGTTGTGTGGTAGACGGGATACTCTGTCTGTTCCTTCCTAACATGCGTTTGCAGCTGCTGTTGCTAACTCAACGGCTAGGAGGTATCACTTCTGTAGTGAATAAGAGTTCAAAGTTCATACCATTCGCAACCAAAGCTCACGCTGATGTTGGCTTCGTTCTGTAGTTATTATCTGAACCATTCTGACATCGGACCGTCGTCCTCACATCCTCGGAACAGGAAGTTACATTTTCGTCAATGGCTTATATAGTGGAGGGAGAAGGGTGTGTCTGAAAAGTTAATAACCCATGTCTCTTCACAGGGGCGGGCCACTGGTTGAGCAGAGCCCTAAACGTATGAAAACCCAAATCTCTCATTTGGACGCTAAAATTACATTTAATCTCTTCACAAATAATTTCAAATTCAAACATTTGAATTGAACAACAATTCCATGTGAATCCGATACCTCTGACGTGTAGACTTTCCACGGTAGAGTTTATGTCATTCTATCACTGATGAGAATGTGCCAGATGACAACCGAACTGACATAATATACCTTACGTACCACCGCATATGTTCAGTTGGTCGGATTACCAGAATATAGTTAATTTCCCCCCAACTTCTGATGTTCCCAGAATCTTTATGTTAAATTAACCAAGGGGTTTTCTAATGTCACATCAGTAGAGTAGGGAGAGGAAAAAGGGGGGAAGAGGTATTTATGACTGTCATAAACCTACCCCCAGGCCAACGTCATGACACTAGCTTCTATTAGCTTCTCTACAGTCCAATCTTACTGTATTAGACTAGCTTCTACTAGCTTCTCTACTGTCCAATCTTACTGTATTAGACTATCTTCTACTAGCTTCTCTACTGTCTAATCTTACTGTATTAGACTAGCTTCTACTAGCTTCTCTACTGTCTAATCTTACTGTATTAGACTAGCTTCTACTAGCTTCTCTACTGTCTAATCTTACTGTATTAGACTAGCTTCTACTAGCTTCTCTACTGTCCAATCTTACAGTATTAGACTAGCTTCTACTAGCTTCTCTACTGTCTAATCTTACTGTATTAGACTAGCTTCTACTAGCTTCTCTACTGTCTAATCTTACTGTATTAGACTAGCTTCTACTAGCTTCTCTACTGTCTAATCGTACTGTATTAGACTAGCTTCTACTAGCTTCTCTACTGTCTAATCTTACTGTATTAGACTAGCTTCTACTAGCTTCTCTACTGTCCAATCTTACTGTATTAGACTAGCTTCTACTAGCTTCTCTACTGTCCAATCTTACTGTATTAGACTAGCTTCTACTAGCTTCTCTACTGTCCAATCTTACTGTATTAGACTAGCTTCTACTAGCTTCTCTACTGTCCAATCTTACTGTATTAGACTAGCTTCTACTAGCTTCTCTACTGTCTAATCTTACTGTATTAGACTATCTTCTACTAGCTTCTCTACTGTCTAATCTTACAGTATTAGACTAGCTTCTACTAGCTTCTCTACTGTCCAATCTTACAGTATTAGACTAGCTTCTACTAGCTTCTCTACTGTCCAATCTTACTGTATTAGACTAGCTTCTACTAGCTTCTCTACTGTCTAATCTTACTGTATTAGACTAGCTTCTACTAGCTTCTCTACTGTCTAATCTTACAGTATTAGACTAGCTTCTACTAGCTTCTCTACTGTCCAATCTTACAGTATTAGACTAGCTTCTACTAGCTTCTCTACTGTCCAATCTTACTGTATTAGACTAACTTGTGCTCTCTATTCTACTCTACTGAACTCTACTGCATTCCTCTCTACTCTACGCTACTCTACTCTGTACTGTTATTGAATTAAACTAGCTTATCTTCTAAAACACTTCTCCAATCTTATTGGAGAGAACAAACAGCACAAAGAACAAACAGTAAAAACATACACATGATCAAATACAAATCTTAGAATCAACTATTAAAGACTACCAGAACCCACTGGATTCTCAAATTACATTGAATGAACTACAGGACAAAATACAAACCCTCCAACCCAAAAAGGCATGTGGTGTTGATGGTATCCTCAATAAAATTATCAAATATACAGACAACAAATTTCAATTGGCTTTACTAAAACTCTTTAACATCGTCCTCAGCTCTGGCATCTTCCCCAATATTTGGAACCACGGACTGATCCCCCCCCAATCCACAAAAGTGGAGACAAATTTGACCCCAATAACTACCGTGGGATATGCGTCAACAGTAACCTTGGGAAAATCCTCTGCATTATCATTAACAGCAGACTCGTACATTTCCTCAGTGAAAACAATGTACTGAGCAAATGTCAAATTGGCTTTTTACCAAATTATCATACGACGGACCACGTATTCACCCTGCACACCCTAAATAACAAACAAAACAAAACAAAACAAGCAAAGTCTTCTCATGCTTTGTTGATTTCAAAAAAGCATTTGACTCAATTTGGCATGAAGGTCTGCTATACAAATTGATGGAAGGTGGTGTTGGGGAAAAACATACAACATTATGAAATCCATGTACACAAACAACAAGAGTGCAGTTAAAATTGGCAAAAAACACACACATTTCTTTCCACAGGGCCGTGGGGTGAGACAGGGATGCAGCTTCAGCCCCACCCTCTTCAACATATATATCAATATATTGGCACTAGAACTGTCTGCAGCACCCGGCCTCACCCTACTAGAATCTGAAGTCAAATATCTACTGTTTGTTGATGATCTGGTGCTTCTGTGCACAGATTCTGCCGGACCTGGGCCCTGATAGTAAATCTCAGTAAGACAAAAATAATGGTGTTCCAAAAAAGGTCCAGTTGCCAGGACCACAAATACAAATTCTATCTAGACACCGTTGACATAGAAAGTCAACCTACCTTTGCCTAAACAACTAAAAATATAAAATAAAATATATAATCACCTAAAAGGAAGCGATTCCCAAACCTTCCATAACAAAGCCATCACCTACAGAGAGATGAACCTGGAGAAGAGTCCCCTAATCAAGCTGGTTCTGGGGCTCTGTTCACAAACACAAACAGACCCCACAGAGCCCCAGGACAGCAGCACAATTAGACCCAACCAAATCATGAGAAAACAAAAAAGATAATTACTTGACACATTGGAAAGAATTTACAAAAAAAACTGAGCAAACTAGAATGCTATTTGGCCCTAAACAGAGAGTACACAGTGGCAGAATACCTGACCACTGTGACTGACCCAAACTTAAGGAAATCTTTGGCTATGTACAGACTCAGTAAGCATAGCCTTGCTATTGAGAAATGCCGCCGTAGGCAGACCTGGCTCTCAAGAGAAGACAGGCTATGTGCACAATGCCCACAAAATGAGGTGGAAACTGAGCTGCACTTCCTAACCTCCTGCCCAATGTATGACCATATTAGAGAGACATATTTCCCTCAGATTACACAGACCCACAAAGAATTCGAAAACAAACCCGATTTTGATAAACTCCCATATCCATTTGGGGAAATACCACAGTGTGCCATCACAGCAGCAAGATGAGTGACCTGTTGCCACAAGGGCAACCCGTGAAGAACAAACACCATTGTAAATACAACCCATATTTATGTTTATTTATCTTCCCTTTTGTACTTTAACTATTTGCACATAATATGACATTTTAAATGTCTTCATTCTTTTGGAACTTTTGTGAGTGTAATGTTAACTGTTAATTTTTATTGTTTATTTCACTTTTGTTTATTATCTCCTTCACTTGCTTTGGCAATGTTAACACATGTTTCCCATGTCAGTAAAGCCCTTAAATTGAATGTAATTGAAATTGAGAGGATAAAGAGAGACAGAAAGAGAGATAGAGAGAAAGAGAGAGAGAGGAGAAAGAGAAAGGAGAAAGAGAGAGCGAGAGAGAGAGAGAGAGAGAGAGAGAGAGAGAGAGAGAGAGAGAGAGAGAGGCAGAGACAGAGACAGAGAGAGCGAGAGAGAACGAGAGAGAGAACGAGAGAGAGAGAGAGAGGAGAGAGAACGAGAGAGAGGAGAGAGAGAGAGAGAGGAGAGAGAGAGATAGAGAGAGAGCGAGAGAGAGAGAGAGCGAGAGTGAGTGCGAGAGCGAGAGACAGAGAGAGAGAGAGAGAGAGAGAGAGAGAGAGAGAGAGAGAGAGAGAGAGAGAGAGAGAGAGAGAGAGAGAGAGAGAGAGAGAGAGAGAGAGAGAGAGAGAGAGAGAGAGAGAGAGAGAGAGAGAGAGGTCACTTTCAGGCCCAAGGCAACGTACTGGTCTGTGGAGACCTGAATGCTAGAACAGCAGAAGAACAAGACACTATTAACAGTCATGGGGATAAACACCTACCAGGAAGCAATAACCTTTCCTCCCCCACATACCCCCACAGAAACAACTATGACAAAGTGAAAAACAAAAACGGAGTACAGCTCCTGAGGCTCTGTCGAACACTGGGTCTGTACATAGTCAATGGCAGGCTGAGAGGAGACTCTTTTGGTAGGTACACCTACAGCTCATCCCTTGGCAGCAGCACTGTAGACTACTTCCTCACCGACCTAAACCCAGAGTCTCTCAGAGCCTTCACAGTCAGCCCACTAACACCTCTCTCAGACCACAGTAAAATCACAGTGTATCTGAGAAGAGCAGAACCCAACCATGAAGCATCACGGCCCAATAAATTACATGGTACTAAACAGGCCTATAGATGGAGTGCAAACAGTACAGACATCTACCAAAAAGCAATTAGTAGCCAAAAAATACAATCTCTCCTGGACAACTTTTTAGCCTTAACATTCTCCTTCAGCAATGAAGGTGTAAATTTGGCCGTTAGGAACATAAACTTTATATTTGACAAATTAGCCTCCTTGGCTAATCTAAAGAAGCATAAGAGCAAACCAAAAATAACAGATAATGAAAAATGGTTTGATAATGATTGCAAAAATCTAAGAAAGTCATTGAGAAATATATCTAATCAAAAACACAGAGAACCAGACAACAAAAATATACGCCTTCAATATGGGGAAACACTGAAGCAATACAAACGCACCCTAAGAACAAAAAAGGAACAGCACATTAGAAATCAGCTGGTTGGAGTTGAGGAATCCATAGAATCAAACCACTTCTGGGAGAATTGGAATAAATTTTTTAGACTCCTGCTGTTATTAGACTCCTGCTGATATATAATGAATCAGAATCAGATGGAGTTGTTAGACTCCTGCTGATATATAATGAATCAGAATCAGATGGAGTTGTTAGACTCCTGCTGATATATAATGAATCAGATGGAGTTGTTAGACTCCTGTTGATATATAATGAATCAGAATCAGATGGAGTTGTTAGACTCCTGCTGATATATAATGAATCAGAATCAGATGGAGTTTTTAGACTCCTGCTGATATATAATGAATCAGAATCAGATGGAGTTATTAGACTCCTGCTGATATATAATGAATCAGAATCAGATGGAGTTATTAGACTCCTGCTGATATATAATGAATCAGAATCAGATGGAGTTTTTAGACTCCTGCTGATATATAATGAATCAGAATCAGATGGAGTTGTTAGACTCCTGCTGATATATAATGAATCAGATGGAGTTATTAGACTCCTGCTGATATATAATGAATCAGATGGAGTTATTAGACTCCTGCTGATATATAATGAATCAGATGGAGTAGTTAGACTCCTGCTGATATATAATGAATCAGAATCAGATGGACTTGTTAGACTCCTGCTGATATATAATGAATCAGAATCAGATGGAGTTATTAGACTCCTGCTGATATATAATGAATCAGAACCAGATGGAGTTGTTAGACTCCTGCTGATATATAATGAATCAGAATCAGATGGAGTTTTTAGACTCCTGCTGATATATAATGAATCAGAATCAGATGGAGTTGTTAGACTCCTGCTGATATATAATGAATCAGAATCAGATGGAGTTGTTAGACTCCTGCTGATATATAATGAATCAGAATCAGATGGAGTTATTAGACTCCTGCTGATATATAATGAATCAGAACCAGATGGAGTTGTTAGACTCCTGCTGATATATAATGAATCAGAATCAGATGGAGTTTTTAGACTCCTGCTGATATATAATGAATCAGAATCAGATGGAGTTATTAGACTCCTGCTGATATATAATGAATCAGAATCAGATGGAGTTATTAGACTCCTGCTGATATATAATGAATCAGAATCAGATGGAGTTGTTAGACTCCTGCTGATATATAATGAATCAGAATCAGATGGAGTTGTTAGACTCCTGTTGATATATATGAATCAGAATCAGATGGAGTAGTTAGACTCCTGCTGATATATAATGAATCAGAATCAGATGGAGTTATTAGACTCCTGCTGATATATAATGAATCAGATGGAGTTATTAAACTCCTGCTGATATATAATGAATCAGATGGAGTTGTTAGACTCCTGCTGATATATAATGAATCAGAATCAGATGGAGTTATTAGACTCCTGCTGATATATAATGAATCAGATGGAGTAGTTAGACTCCTGCTGATATATAATGAATCAGAATCAGATGGAGTAGTTAGACTCCTGCTGATATATAATGAATCAGAATCAGATGGAGTTGTTAGACTCCTGCTGATATATAATGAATCAGAATCAGATGGACTTGTTAGACTCCTGCTGATATATAATGAATCAGAATCAGATGCAGTTGTTAGACTCCTGCTGATATATAATGAATCAGAATCAGATGGAGTTGTTAGACTCCTGCTGATATATAATGAATCAGATGGAATTGTTAGACTCCTGCTGATATATAATGAATCAGAATCAGATGGAGTTGTTAGACTCCTGCTGATATATAATGAATCAGAATCAGATGGAGTTATTAGACTCCTGCTGATATATAATGAATCAGAATCAGATGGAGTTATTAGACTCCTGCTGATATATAATGAATCAGAATCAGATGGAGTTGTTAGACTCCTGCTGATATATAATGAATCAGATGGAATTGTTAGACTCCTGCTGATATATAATGAATCAGAATCAGATGGAGTTGTTAGACTCCTGCTGATATATAATGAATCAGAATCAGATGGAGTTATTAGACTCCTGCTGATATATAATGAATCAGAATCAGATGGAGTTATTAGACTCCTGCTGATATATAATGAATCAGAATCAGATGGAGTTGTTAGACTCCTGCTGATATATAATGAATCAGAATCAGATGGAGTTATTAGACTCCTGCTGATATATAATGAATCAGAATCAGATGGAGTTGTTAGACTCCTGCTGATATATAATGAATCAGAATCAGATGGAGTTGTTAGACTCCTGCTGATATATAATGAATCAGAATCAGATGGAGTTGTTAGACTCCTGCTGATATATAATGAATCAGATGGAGTTGTTAGACTCCTGTTGATATATAATGAATCAGAATCAGATGGAGTTGTTAGACTCCTGCTGATATATAATGAATCAGAATCAGATGGAGTTATTAGACTCCTGCTGATATATAATGAATCAGAATCAGATGGAGTTGTTTGACTCCTGTTGATATATAATGAATCAGATGGAGTTGTTAGACTCCTGTTGATATATAATGAATCAGATGGAGTTGTTAGACTCCTGCTGATATATAATGAATCACAATCAGATGGAGTTGTTAGACTCCTGTTGATATATAATGAATCAGAATCAGATGGAGTTGTTAGACTCCTGCTGATATATAATGAATCAGATGGAGTTGTTTGACTCCTGCTGATATATAATGAATCAGATGTGGTTATTAGACTCCTGTTGATATATAATGAATCAGATGGAGTTGTTAGACTCCTGCTGATATATAATGAATCAGAATCAGATGGAGTTGTTAGACTCCTGCTGATATATAATGAATCAGATGGAGTTATTAGACTCCTGCTGATATATAATGAATCAGATGGAGTTATTAGACTCCTGCTGATATATAATGAGTCAGATGGAGTAGTTAGACTCCTGCTGATATATAATGAATCAGAATCAGATGGAGTTGTTAGACTCCTGCTGATATATAATGAATCAGATGGAGTTATTAGACTCCTGCTGATATATAATGAATCAGAATCAGATGGAGTTGTTAGACTCCTGCTGATATATAATGAATCAGAATCAGATGGAGTTATTAGACTCCTGCTGATATATAATGAATCAGAATCAGATGGAGTTATTAGACTCCTGCTGATATATAATGAATCAGAATCAGATGGAGTTGTTAGACTCCTGCTGATATATAATGAATCAGAATCAGATGGAGTAGTTAGACTCCTGCTGATATATAATGAATCAGAATCAGATGGAGTTGTTAGACTCCTGCTGATATATAATGAATCAGAATCAGATGGAGTTGTTAGACTCCTGCTGATATATAATGAATCAGAATCAGATGGAGTTGTTAGACTCCTGCTGATATATAATGAATCAGATGGAGTTGTTAGACTCCTGTTGATATATAATGAATCAGAATCAGATGGAGTTGTTAGACTCCTGCTGATATATAATGAATCAGAATCAGATGGAGTTATTAGACTCCTGCTGATATATAATGAATCAGAATCAGATGGAGTTGTTTGACTCCTGTTGATATATAATGAATCAGATGGAGTTGTTAGACTCCTGTTGATATATAATGAATCAGATGGAGTTGTTAGACTCCTGCTGATATATAATGAATCACAATCAGATGGAGTTGTTAGACTCCTGTTGATATATAATGAATCAGAATCAGATGGAGTTGTTAGACTCCTGCTGATATATAATGAATCAGATGGAGTTGTTTGACTCCTGCTGATATATAATGAATCAGATGTGGTTATTAGACTCCTGTTGATATATAATGAATCAGATGGAGTTGTTAGACTCCTGCTGATATATAATGAATCAGAATCAGATGGAGTTGTTAGACTCCTGCTGATATATAATGAATCAGATGGAGTTATTAGACTCCTGCTGATATATAATGAATCAGATGGAGTTATTAGACTCCTGCTGATATATAATGAGTCAGATGGAGTAGTTAGACTCCTGCTGATATATAATGAATCAGAATCAGATGGAGTTGTTAGACTCCTGCTGATATATAATGAATCAGATGGAGTTATTAGACTCCTGCTGATATATAATGAATCAGAATCAGATGGAGTTGTTAGACTCCTGCTGATATATAATGAATCAGAATCAGATGGAGTTATTAGACTCCTGCTGATATATAATGAATCAGAATCAGATGGAGTTGTTAGACTCCTGCTGATATATAATGAATCAGAATCAGATGGAGTTATTAGACTCCTGCTGATATATAATGAATCAGAATCAGATGGAGTTGTTAGACTCCTGCTGATATATAATGAATCAGAATCAGATGGAGTTGTTAGACTCCTGCTGATATATAATGAATCAGAATCAGATGGAGTTGTTAGACTCCTGCTGATATATAATGAATCAGAATCAGATGGAGTTGTTAGACTCCTGCTGATATATAATGAATCAGAATCAGATGGAGTTGTTAGACTCCTGCTGATATATAATGAATCAGAATCAGATGGACTTGTTTAGACTCCTGCTGATATAGAATAATTCAGAATCAGGCTTTCACCTCAGTCACCGTGATCAGAGTTAACAGACGTGAACACAGCAACCTTGAATCATGTGAAGTTTCCTCCCCATAAATTTTTAATTTAATGGTTTCAACCTCATCAACTTGTGTTTCTTTCCAGCTTCGTTCCTCTACACCACATCCACACCACAGCGTCCACCAGCCACACACATACCAGTACATACTTAGGTATCAATACCAAGACAGAACTACGTTTAAAATAACAATGCACACTATATACACTTCAGCCAAACATTCCGTTCATCGATAATACTTTTCTCTACGGAGGTAGGTCCAGATATCCCAATGGTCTTTAATAGGTCCAGATATCCCAATGGTCTTTAATAGGCCCAGATATCCCAATGGTCTTTAATAGGCCCAGATATCCCAATGGTCTTTAATAGGCCCGGATATCCCGATGGCCTTTAATAGGCCCGGATATCCCGATGGTCTTTAATAGGCCCGGATATCCCAATGGTCTTTAATAGGCCCGGATATCCCAATTGTCTTTAATAGGCCCGGATATCCCAATGGTCTTTAATAGGCCCCGATATCCTAATGGTCTTTAATAGGCCCGGATATTCCAAAGGTCTTTAATAGGCCCCGATATCCTAATGGTCTTTAATAGGCCCGGATATCCCAATGGTCTTTAATAGGCCCGGATATCCCAATGGTCTTTAATAGGCCCGGATATCCCAATGGTCTTTAATAGGCCCGGATATCCCAATGTTCTTTAATAGACCCGGATATCCCAATGGTCTTTAATAGGCCCGGATATCCAAATTTTCTTTAATAGGCCCGGATATCCCAATGGTCTTAATAGGCCCGGATATCCCAATGGTCTTTAATAGGCCCTGATATCCCAATGGTCTTAATAGGCCCGGATATCCCAATGGTCTTTAATAGGCCCGGATATCCCAATGGTCTTTAATAGGCCCGGATATCCCAATGGTCTTTAATAGGCCCGGATATCCCAATGTTCTTTAATAGGCCCTGATATCCTAATGTTCTTTAATAGGCCCTGATATCCCAATGTTCTTTAATAGGCCCGGATATCCCCATGTTCTTTAATAGGCCCTGATATCCTAATGTTCTTTAATAGGCCCGGATATCCCAATGGTCTTTAATAGGCCCGGATATCCCAATGTTCTTTAATAGGCCCTGATATCCCAATGTTCTTTAATAGGCCCGGATATCCCAATGGTCTTTAATAGGCCCGGATATCCCAATGGTCTTTAATAGGCCCGGATATCCCAATGTTCTTTAATAGGCCCTGATATCCCAATGTTCTTTAATAGGCCCGGATATCCCAATGGTCTTTAATAGGCCCGGATATCCCAATGTTCTTTAATAGGCCCTGATATCACAATGTTCTTTAATAGGCCCGGATATCACAATGTTCTTTAATAGGCCCTGATATCACAATGTTCTTTAATAGGCCCGGATATCCCAATGGTCTTTAATAGGCCCGGATATCCCAATGTCACTAATGTTCTTTAACCTCTACTTCATCACCATCCCTGATCCGGGAGCATCCTCATCAGTAAAAAGCTGACTAGCATAGCCTAGCATAGCGCCACAAGTAAATACTAGCATATAAATATCATGAAATCACAAGTCCAATACAGCAAATGAAAGATACACATCTTGTGAATCCAGCCATCATTTCCGATTTTTAAAATGTTTTACAGCGAAAACACAATATGTATTTCTATTAGCTAACCACAATAGCAAAAGACTCAACCGCATATTTTCACCATTTTTTTTACCGCATAGGTAGCTATCACAAAACCGACCAAATAAAAATATAATTAGTCACTAACCAAGAAACAACTTCATCAGATGACAGTCTTATAACATGTTATACAATAAATCTATGTTTTGTTCGAAAATGTGCATATTTGAGGTATAAATCATAGTTTTACATTGCAGCTACAATCACAAATAGCACCGAAGCAGCCAGAATAATTACAGAGAGCAACGTGAAATACCTAAATACTCATCATAAAACATTTATGGAAAATACATGGTGTACAGCAAATGAAAGATAAACATCTTGTGAATCCAGCCAATATTTCAGATTTTTTAAGTCTTTTACAGCGAAAACACAATATAGCATTATATTAGCTTACCACAATAGTCAAACACACAACCGCATTTATTCACCGCATAGATAGCATTCGCAAAAACCAGCAAAAGATATAAAATGAATCACTAACCTTGACCAACTTCATCAGATGACAGTCTTATAACATCATGTTACACAATACACTTGTGTTTTGTTGGAAAATGTGCATATTTAGAGCTGCCAACCGTGGTTATACATTGTGAATGTGTAGCATCGATTCACCAAATTATCCGGAGATATTTTGGACAGTCACCTAATCTGACCAAAGAACTCATCATAAACTTTACTAAAAAATACATGTTGGACAGCAAATGAAAGATACACTAGTTCTTAACGCAATCGCCGTGTTAGATTTTTAAAAATAACTTTACCATAACAAACAGCTTACGTTATAGCGAGACAGCGCCCGCAAAAAGGAAGGAAAATAGGACTAAACATTTTCCACAGAAATACGAAATAACATCATAAATGGTTCCTACTTTTGCTGAGCTTCCATCAGAATCTTGTACAAGGAGTCCTTTGTCCAGAATAAATCGTTGTTTGGTTTTAGAATGTCCTCTTCTCCTGTCGAATTAGCAACCTTAGCTAGCCAAGTGGCGCGAAGATGTCCATCTTCACCTAACGCAGAGAATGGAAAACTCCAAAACTCCCGATAAACGTTGAATAATCTGATAAAACTATATTGAAAAAACATACTTTACGATGATATTATCACATGTATCAAATAAAATCAAAGCCGGAGATATTAGCCGTCTATACCGAACGCTTTTCAGAAGCCAATGCTGATGTCCTTCCCGCGCCTTGGTAGACAAAGGAAATTGTGGTCACGTCATTCCAAGAGCTCTTGTTCGACCTCAGATCAAGCTAGACACCCCATTCCACCTCTCATTGCCTGTTGACATCTAGTGGAAGGCGTATGAAGTGCATGTATATCCATAGATTTCAAGCAATTCAATAGGCAGGCCCTGGAACAGAGCCTCGATTTCAGATTTTTCACTTCCTGTCAGGAAGTTTGCTGCAAAATGAGTTCTGTTTTACTCACAGATATAATTCAAACGGTTTTAGAAACTTGAGAGTGTTTTCTATCCAATAGTAATAATAATATGCATATTGTACGATCTAGAATAGAGTACGAGGCAGTTTAATTTGGGCACGATTTTTTACAAAGTGGAAACAGCGCCCCCATATTGACAAGAATTAATTAAACAACCTGAGAGACTCTCACAACATCAGTTAGACTGCACACTGCCCTGTATATAACTTATTTTCTTACTTCTTATTTCTCGTAGGATGTTTCTTCTTATTGGTTGTACTTCTTGTTATATTGAATACGGCACTGTAGGGTAGGACTTGCAAGTCAAGCATGCTCTGTCTGGCACCTGCTCTGTCTGGCCCCTGCTCTGTCTGGCACCTGCTCTGTCTGGCCCCTGCTCTGTCTGGCACCTGCAGCGGTGACCCTCTGTGGCAGACTGCCTAGAGGGATTCATACAGTCATACTGTCGGTTCAGTCCATGCCAGAGCTGAGGTTGATTCAGGATAATTGTAATAGGATTTACAGTATATGTTTAGTACGGATCGATGATAGAGGTTACTGATTCTCTGGCCCTCAGGAAGAATGGGACAATAATCTGATTGTTGTAAATCTGCTTTATGAAGCTGTTTATATGTTGGTCTGTCTTTATGAAGCTGTATTTATGTTGGTCTGTCTTTATGAAGCTGTAAATATGTTGGTCTGTCTTTATGAAGCTGTAAATATGTTGGTCTGTCTTTATGAAGCTGTCTATATGTTGGTCTGTACATTCGGTGAAGCCTTATGCAGACGGTAACATGAAATCATGTTTAAGGAACAGCATGGCTGAGTCAATGGTGTCATGGAATAACAGACGGACACACACACTATGTAGTACTCTCTCTCTCTCTCAATTCAATTCAATTCAATTCAAGGGGCTTTATTGGCATGGGAAACATGTGTTAACATTGCCAAAGCAAGTGAGGTAGACAATACACAAAAGTGAAACAAACAATACAAATTAACAGTAAACATTACACATACAGAAGTCTCTCTCTCTCTCTCTCTCTCTCTCTCTCTCTCTCTCTCTCTCTCTCTCTCTCTCTCTCTCTCTCTCTCTCTCTCTCTCTCTCTCTCTCTCTCTCTCTCTCTCTGTGTCTCTCTCTCTCTGTGTCTCTCTCTCTCTCTTTCTCTCTGTGTTTGTCTCTGTCTCTCTCTGTCTGTGTGTCTCTCTGTCTGTGTGTCTCTCTGTCTGTGTGTCTCTCTGTCTGTGTGTCTCTCTGTCTGTGTGTCTCTCTGTCTGTGTGTCTCTCTGTCTGTGTGTCTCTCTGTCTGTGTGTCTCTCTGTCTGTGTGTCTCTCTGTCTCTCTCTCTGTGTGTCTCTCTCTCTGTGTTTGTCTCTGTCTCTCTCTCTCTGTGTCTCTCTCTCTGTGTTTGTCTCTGTCTCTCTCTCTTTCTCACTCTCTTTCTGAATTATAATGAATAAGATTACATGGACAGGGAGAAACTGATCCTCGATTATCACTCCTACTCTGAGACGCTTGATACATGTGGCCCCTGGTGATAGTCCCTCCTTGTTTCAGTCCCTTGTTTCAGTCTGGTTTCTAATGAACCCCAGGTGAAGAGGGATTCCGCTCTTCAGTCAGGTCTACTGCTCAGTGCTCACTGAGGCGAAGGTTATTGTATTCGGGATTCACTGTGTACTGTCTGTGTACACACGCTCAGTGGCGCCATAGTGGGTTTGTCTCAGCAGTGCAACCATGGAATATTAAGCGGGTAGCTTTAACAAACAGATGAACATCTCTAAACTGACGGGAGCGAGGGAAGGAGGGAGCGGGGGAAGGAGGGAGCGGGGGAAGGAGGGAGCGGGGGAAGAAGGGAGCGAGGGAAGGAGGGAGCGAGGGAAGAAGGGAGCGAGGGAAGGAGGGAGCGAGGGAAGGAGGGAGCGGGGGAAGGAGGGAGCGGGGGAAGAAGGGAGCGAGGGAAGGAGGGAGCGGGGGAAGGAGGGAGCGAGGGAAGGAGGGAGCGGGGGAAGGAGGGAGCGGGGGAAGGAGGGAGCGGGGGAAGGAGGGAGCGAGGGAGTGAGCGAGGATTTTTATTGCTTAAAACTGATGTTACATTTTTTTTGTGTTCATTCACTCAACTATATTATTAATGAAAACATCACTGGAGTGAATCTCATTAAGTGATCTGGAGATCATGCATCTCTCTCACCCCTCTCTCCCCCCTCTCTCCCTCTCTCTCTCTCTCTCTCATCGCTCTCTTTCCCTCTCAACCCTCTCTCACCCCCCCTCCCTCTCTCCCCCCTCTCTCCCTCTCTCCCCCCTCTCTCATCGCTCTCTTTCCCACTCAACCCTCTCTCACCCCCCCTCCCTCTCTCACCCCTCTCTCCCTCTCTCACCCCTCTCTCATCACTCTCTTTCCCTCTCAACCCTCTCTCACCCCCCCCTCCCTCTCTCACCCCTCTCTCATCGCTCTCTTTCCCTCTCAACCCTCTCTCACCCCCCCTCCCTCTTTCATCCCTCTCTCATCCCTCTCTCTCCCTATCACCCCTCTCTCCCTCTCTCCCTCTCTCATCCCTCTCTCTCCCTCTCTCCCTCTCTCCCTCTCTCATCCCTCTCTCGTCCCTCTCTCTCCCTCTCCCCCCTCTCTCCCTCTCTCACCCCTCTCTCATCGCTCTCCCTCTCTCCCCTCTCTCTCTCCCCCCTCTCTCTCCCTCTCTCATCCCTCTCTTTCCCTCTCACCCCTCTCTCCCTCTCTCACCCCTCTCTCATCGCTCTCTCTCCCTATCTCCCCTCTCTCTCCCCCCTCTCTCTCCCTCTCTCATCCCTCTCTCATCTCTCTCTTTCACTCTCAACCCTCTCTCACCCTCTCTCACCCCTCTCTCTCCCCCTCTCACCCCTCTCTCTCCCTCTCTCACCCCTCTCTCTCTCCCTCTCTCTCTGCCTCTCACCCCTCTCTCCAATATTTACTGAACCCGCCTTGTCTTGGAAGAGTTATTTTGATCCATGGTACAGTGTGTGTGTGTGTATGTGTGTGTGTGTGTGTGTGTGTGTGTGTGTGTGTGTGTGTGTGTGTGTGTGTGTGTGTGTGTGTGTGTGTGTGTGTGTGTGTGTGTGTGTGTGTGTGTGTGTGTGTGTGTGTGTGTGTGAGGAACTGAGGAGTAGCACATCTCTTTGACAAACCCTCTCGCACACACCTAAACCTTGAAGGACACACACACACAACTCCTCCCACCTCTACAGACCTTCTTTATCTCTTCCTCTAAGTCTTCCACACACACACACACACACACACACATGAAATGGTGGAGTTGCGCTTGCCTGGCCCATCTTACCCATGTGTGCTGAATCTAAAGGGATAGAGAGCTCCTTCTAGTGGCTGCTAATGGAAGAGCTCCTTCTAGTGGCTGCTAATGGAAGTGCTCCTTCTAGTGGCTGCTAATGGAAGAGCTCCTTCTAGTGGCTGCTAATGGAAGAGCTCCTTCTAGTGGCTGCTAATGGAAGAGCTCCTTCTAGTGGCTGCTAATGGAAGAGCTCCTTCTAGTGGCTGCTAATGGAAGTGCTCCTTCTAGTGGCTGCTAATGGAAGAGCTCCTTCTAGTGGCTGCTAATGGAAGAGCTCCTTCTAGTGGCTGCTAATGGAAGTGCTCCTTCTAGTGGCTGCTAATGGAAGAGCTCCTTCTAGTGGCTGCTAATGGAAGTGCTCCTTCTAGTGGCTGCTAATGGAAGTGCTCCTTCTAGTGGCTGTTAATGGAAGTGCCAGTCATCACACAAAGTGGAATCTAACCATAGAATGTGTCCAAAATGACACCCTATTCCCTTTATAGTGCGCTACTTTTAATCAGAGCCCTACGACTCCTGGTCAACAGTAGTACGGTATAAAGGAGGGTAAATCGTGTGGAAACTAACTATAGAAATATTCCAATGAGCGTCAGTGTGTCTTTGACACGTATAGGTCAGCTGAGAGGTCAAGACAATAAGACACGTCAAACCTCAGGCTGAGAGTGCCTTTGGGGCTCCTGAATGGCGCAACGGTCTAAGGCACTGCATCTCAGTGCAACAGGTGCCACTACAGACCCTGGTTCAATTCCAGGCTGTATCACAACCGGCTGTGATTGGGAGCCCCATAGAGCGGTGACAATTGGCCCTGCGTCATTAAGGTTTGGCCGGGGGTAGGCCGTCATTGTAAATAAGAATTTGTTCTCAACTGACTTGCCTAGTTAAATATATGTAATTTTTTTATACATTTGAGTCAAGACAATAGGATATTTTTTTTAAATACATTTGAGTCAAGACAATAGGATATTTTTTTTTATACATTTGAGTCAAGACAATAGGATATATTTTTTTTAAATACATTTGAGTCAAGACAATAGGATATTTTTTTAAATACATTTGAGTCAAGACAATAGGACACCTCAAACCTAAGTATACGTCCCAAATGGCACACTATTCCCTGCGTAGTGCACTATTATTGACCAGAGCTGGGATCGTATAGGGCGTAGTGTGTCATTTGGGACGCTGTCTAACCCATCCCCCCCTCACCCTGTAGGGTTGCACAAGAAGTCACACGTCGTATTAACCAATGAGTGGTCTGAAGTCGAAGATATCCAGGTTAATAATTCCATGGGGAAGCGTTAGAAACTATGACAGCGTTGCTGTATTCTACAGCATAAGCACTGAAACGTGACCAGCGGTCAGGAAATCAACTAATAAAGTAACTGTAGATACAGTGGGGAGAACACTCTCTCACAGTTGAAGTGTACCTATGATAAAAAATTACAGACCTCTACATGCTTTGTAAGTAGGAAAACCTGCAAAATCGGCAGTGTATCAAATACTTCTTCTCCCCACTGTAGTTGTGTATATATTTATTTCAATAGAATGACAGTAAAACTGTTATTCTATGTGTTTGCTGAACAGTTGGCTGAAATTCACTACGATTGTGTTTATTTTCCACTTTCATGGCGAACTTTCTGTACCTCTAACATCCAGTCATTTTCGCTCGCAGTGCTGATCCCATTGTTTACAAGTCTTCCACATGTATTAAAAGAGTTACGAGATATTAGAATACTTTTGTCCTAACCTGGGTATCTAGCCTTGATGTCTTGAACCTAGGAAGTGGTGAGGACATGAACCTTCACAGCAGAGAGGGTTCTACTCAACCCAAGATGATACACTCAACCCAAGATGATACACTCAACCCAAGACGATACACTCAACCCAAGATGATACACTCAAGATGATACACTCAACCCAAGACGATACACTCAACTCAAGACAATACACTCAACTCAAGACAATACACTCAACCCAAGATGATACACTGAACTCAAGATGATACACTCAACCCAAGATGATACACTCAACTCAAGTTGATACACTCAACCCAAGATGATACACTCAACCCAAGATGATACACTCAAACCAAGATGATACACTCAAACCAAGATGATACACTCAACCCAAGATGATACACTCAACTCAAGATGATACACTCAAACCAAGATGATACACTCAACCCAAGATGATACACTCAACTCAAGATGATACACTCAAACCAAGATGATACACTCAAACCAAGATGATACACTCAACTCAAGATGATACACTCAAACCAAGATGATACACTCAACTCAAGATGATACACTCAACCCAAGACGATACACTCAACCCAAGATGATACACTCAACTCCTCGGGAAGACAGGAGAGCTGAGCCAGAGGTTACTCTTCAGACTACTTTAATAATAGATCAGCTTCATTAATTTGACACACACAGAAACAAAGGTTCTCTTCTACTCTGTACTATCTTCTCTACTATAAACTGTTACTGTATTAGACTATCTTCTACTATCTTCTCTACTGTCTAATCTTACTGTATTAGACTAGTGTCGTGTCTTTGGCTCTGCCAGATTAAGTGATATGACATGCTATTCTATAAAATCCTTTCTCCGTAATTAATATTACCTGACTGAGCTAATCATGTAAATATAATTAACTAGAGAGGCGGGGCACCACAAAATAATATTTATAGAGCTGTTATCTTCCTAATAAACTCTTAAAGACCTAATAATATTTTACATCAATAGCAGTCAATATTACTCGTCACCTTATTTCAGTCTCATCTGAAAGTTGTAAATTCTTGGTTATCTTCACGAACCCTGGCTAACAAGTTGAATCAGCAATACAAAATTGGGTTTAATTATTTATTTACTAAATACCTAACTAATCACACAGAATGAATCATACTTTGATTACAAATTATGTCATGAAGGAAAACGTCCCTAGCGGACAGAACAGATATGACAGCTGGTTACACAAAAGAAAAGGGGGCTGGGTTTGAGTGAAAGAGCGGGAAGACTTGAGGAACCAAGGGGAGAAGCAATGCTATCGTAAATACAATATCTTATGCATTCTAAATTACTGCCCATTTGGAAAAGGAAAATGCAATAAATATTTACTCTGAGCTGCGCTTCGGTAGGTTGGTGGTAGATGGAAGGCCGTGTTGCCCAACCGAGTCCTTTGTCCTTTGAAGAATGTCTCTGCTGTTTGATTGGGTACGTTGTAGTAACGTCGTTGTGTGGTAGACGGGATACTCTGTCTGTTCCTTCCTAACATGCGTTTGCAGCTGCTGTTGCTAACTCAACGGCTAGGAGGTATCACTTCTGTAGTGAATAAGAGTTCAAAGTTCATACCATTCGCAACCAAAGCTCACGCTGATGTTGGCTTCGTTCTGTAGTTATTATCTGAACCATTCTGACATCGGACCGTCGTCCTCACATCCTCGGAACAGGAAGTTACATTTTCGTCAATGGCTTATATAGTGGAGGGAGAAGGGTGTGTCTGAAAAGTTAATAACCCATGTCTCTTCACAGGGGCGGGCCACTGGTTGAGCAGAGCCCTAAACGTATGAAAACCCAAATCTCTCATTTGGACGCTAAAATTACATTTAATCTCTTCACAAATAATTTCAAATTCAAACATTTGAATTGAACAACAATTCCATGTGAATCCGATACCTCTGACGTGTAGACTTTCCACGGTAGAGTTTATGTCATTCTATCACTGATGAGAATGTGCCAGATGACAACCGAACTGACATAATATACCTTACGTACCACCGCATATGTTCAGTTGGTCGGATTACCAGAATATAGTTAATTTCCCCCCAACTTCTGATGTTCCCAGAATCTTTATGTTAAATTAACCAAGGGGTTTTCTAATGTCACATCAGTAGAGTAGGGAGAGGAAAAAGGGGGGAAGAGGTATTTATGACTGTCATAAACCTACCCCCAGGCCAACGTCATGACACTAGCTTCTATTAGCTTCTCTACAGTCCAATCTTACTGTATTAGACTAGCTTCTACTAGCTTCTCTACTGTCCAATCTTACTGTATTAGACTATCTTCTACTAGCTTCTCTACTGTCTAATCTTACTGTATTAGACTAGCTTCTACTAGCTTCTCTACTGTCTAATCTTACTGTATTAGACTAGCTTCTACTAGCTTCTCTACTGTCTAATCTTACTGTATTAGACTAGCTTCTACTAGCTTCTCTACTGTCCAATCTTACAGTATTAGACTAGCTTCTACTAGCTTCTCTACTGTCTAATCTTACTGTATTAGACTAGCTTCTACTAGCTTCTCTACTGTCTAATCTTACTGTATTAGACTAGCTTCTACTAGCTTCTCTACTGTCTAATCGTACTGTATTAGACTAGCTTCTACTAGCTTCTCTACTGTCTAATCTTACTGTATTAGACTAGCTTCTACTAGCTTCTCTACTGTCCAATCTTACTGTATTAGACTAGCTTCTACTAGCTTCTCTACTGTCCAATCTTACTGTATTAGACTAGCTTCTACTAGCTTCTCTACTGTCCAATCTTACTGTATTAGACTAGCTTCTACTAGCTTCTCTACTGTCCAATCTTACTGTATTAGACTAGCTTCTACTAGCTTCTCTACTGTCTAATCTTACTGTATTAGACTATCTTCTACTAGCTTCTCTACTGTCTAATCTTACAGTATTAGACTAGCTTCTACTAGCTTCTCTACTGTCCAATCTTACAGTATTAGACTAGCTTCTACTAGCTTCTCTACTGTCCAATCTTACTGTATTAGACTAGCTTCTACTAGCTTCTCTACTGTCTAATCTTACTGTATTAGACTAGCTTCTACTAGCTTCTCTACTGTCTAATCTTACAGTATTAGACTAGCTTCTACTAGCTTCTCTACTGTCCAATCTTACAGTATTAGACTAGCTTCTACTAGCTTCTCTACTGTCCAATCTTACTGTATTAGACTAACTTGTGCTCTCTATTCTACTCTACTGAACTCTACTGCATTCCTCTCTACTCTACGCTACTCTACTCTGTACTGTTATTGAATTAAACTAGCTTATCTTCTAAAACACTTCTCCAATCTTATTGGAGAGAACAAACAGCACAAAGAACAAACAGTAAAAACATACACATGATCAAATACAAATCTTAGAATCAACTATTAAAGACTACCAGAACCCACTGGATTCTCAAATTACATTGAATGAACTACAGGACAAAATACAAACCCTCCAACCCAAAAAGGCATGTGGTGTTGATGGTATCCTCAATAAAATTATCAAATATACAGACAACAAATTTCAATTGGCTTTACTAAAACTCTTTAACATCGTCCTCAGCTCTGGCATCTTCCCCAATATTTGGAACCACGGACTGATCCCCCCCCAATCCACAAAAGTGGAGACAAATTTGACCCCAATAACTACCGTGGGATATGCGTCAACAGTAACCTTGGGAAAATCCTCTGCATTATCATTAACAGCAGACTCGTACATTTCCTCAGTGAAAACAATGTACTGAGCAAATGTCAAATTGGCTTTTTACCAAATTATCATACGACGGACCACGTATTCACCCTGCACACCCTAAATAACAAACAAAACAAAACAAAACAAGCAAAGTCTTCTCATGCTTTGTTGATTTCAAAAAAGCATTTGACTCAATTTGGCATGAAGGTCTGCTATACAAATTGATGGAAGGTGGTGTTGGGGAAAAACATACAACATTATGAAATCCATGTACACAAACAACAAGAGTGCAGTTAAAATTGGCAAAAAACACACACATTTCTTTCCACAGGGCCGTGGGGTGAGACAGGGATGCAGCTTCAGCCCCACCCTCTTCAACATATATATCAATATATTGGCACTAGAACTGTCTGCAGCACCCGGCCTCACCCTACTAGAATCTGAAGTCAAATATCTACTGTTTGTTGATGATCTGGTGCTTCTGTGCACAGATTCTGCCGGACCTGGGCCCTGATAGTAAATCTCAGTAAGACAAAAATAATGGTGTTCCAAAAAGGTCCAGTTGCCAGGACCACAAATACAAATTCTATCTAGACACCGTTGACATAGAAAGTCAACCTACCTCTGCCTAAACAACAAAAAATATAAAAATATAAAATAAAATATATAGTCACCTAAAAGGAAGCGATTCCCAAACCTTCCATAACAAAGCCATCACCTACAGAGAGATGAACCTGGAGAAGAGTCCCCTAATCAAGCTGGTTCTGGGGCTCTGTTCACAAACACAAACAGACCCCACAGAGCCCCAGGACAGCAGCACAATTAGACCCAACCAAATCATGAGAAAACAAAAAAGATAATTACTTGACACATTGGAAAGAATTTACAAAAAAAACTGAGCAAACTAGAATGCTATTTGGCCCTAAACAGAGAGTACACAGTGGCAGAATACCTGACCACTGTGACTGACCCAAACTTAAGGAAATCTTTGGCTATGTACAGACTCAGTAAGCATAGCCTTGCTATTGAGAAATGCCGCCGTAGGCAGACCTGGCTCTCAAGAGAAGACAGGCTATGTGCACAATGCCCACAAAATGAGGTGGAAACTGAGCTGCACTTCCTAACCTCCTGCCCAATGTATGACCATATTAGAGAGACATATTTCCCTCAGATTACACAGACCCACAAAGAATTCGAAAACAAACCCGATTTTGATAAACTCCCATATCCATTTGGGGAAATACCACAGTGTGCCATCACAGCAGCAAGATGAGTGACCTGTTGCCACAAGGGCAACCCGTGAAGAACAAACACCATTGTAAATACAACCCATATTTATGTTTATTTATCTTCCCTTTTGTACTTTAACTATTTGCACATAATATGACATTTTAAATGTCTTCATTCTTTTGGAACTTTTGTGAGTGTAATGTTAACTGTTAATTTTTATTGTTTATTTCACTTTTGTTTATTATCTCCTTCACTTGCTTTGGCAATGTTAACACATGTTTCCCATGTCAGTAAAGCCCTTAAATTGAATGTAATTGAAATTGAGAGGATAAAGAGAGACAGAAAGAGAGATAGAGAGAAAGAGAGAGAGAGGAGAAAGAGAAAGGAGAAAGAGAGAGCGAGAGAGAGAGAGAGAGAGAGAGAGAGAGAGAGAGAGAGAGAGAGAGAGGCAGAGACAGAGACAGAGAGAGCGAGAGAGAACGAGAGAGAGAACGAGAGAGAGAGAGAGAGGAGAGAGAACGAGAGAGAGGAGAGAGAGAGAGAGAGGAGAGAGAGAGATAGAGAGAGAGCGAGAGAGAGAGAGAGCGATAGTGAGTGCGAGAGCGAGAGACAGAGAGAGAGAGAGAGAGAGAGAGAGAGAGAGAGAGAGAGAGAGAGAGAGAGAGAGAGAGAGAGAGAGAGAGAGAGAGAGAGAGAGAGAGAGAGAGAGAGAGAGAGAGAGAGAGAGAGAGAGAGAGAGAGAGAGAGGTCACTTTCAGGCCCAAGGCAACGTACTGGTCTGTGGAGACCTGAATGCTAGAACAGCAGAAGAACAAGACACTATTAACAGTCATGGGGATAAACACCTACCAGGAAGCAATAACCTTTCCTCCCCCACATACCCCCACAGAAACAACTATGACAAAGTGAAAAACAAAAACGGAGTACAGCTCCTGAGGCTCTGTCGAACACTGGGTCTGTACATAGTCAATGGCAGGCTGAGAGGAGACTCTTTTGGTAGGTACACCTACAGCTCATCCCTTGGCAGCAGCACTGTAGACTACTTCCTCACCGACCTAAACCCAGAGTCTCTCAGAGCCTTCACAGTCAGCCCACTAACACCTCTCTCAGACCACAGTAAAATCACAGTGTATCTGAGAAGAGCAGAACCCAACCATGAAGCATCACGGCCCAATAAATTACATGGTACTAAACAGGCCTATAGATGGAGTGCAAACAGTACAGACATCTACCAAAAAGCAATTAGTAGCCAAAAAATACAATCTCTCCTGGACAACTTTTTAGCCTTAACATTCTCCTTCAGCAATGAAGGTGTAAATTTGGCCGTTAGGAACATAAACTTTATATTTGACAAATTAGCCTCCTTGGCTAATCTAAAGAAGCATAAGAGCAAACCAAAAATAACAGATAATGAAAAATGGTTTGATAATGATTGCAAAAATCTAAGAAAGTCATTGAGAAATATATCTAATCAAAAACACAGAGAACCAGACAACAAAAATATACGCCTTCAATATGGGGAAACACTGAAGCAATACAAACGCACCCTAAGAACAAAAAAGGAACAGCACATTAGAAATCAGCTGGTTGGAGTTGAGGAATCCATAGAATCAAACCACTTCTGGGAGAATTGGAATAAATTTTTTAGACTCCTGCTGTTATTAGACTCCTGCTGATATATAATGAATCAGAATCAGATGGAGTTGTTAGACTCCTGCTGATATATAATGAATCAGAATCAGATGGAGTTGTTAGACTCCTGCTGATATATAATGAATCAGATGGAGTTGTTAGACTCCTGTTGATATATAATGAATCAGAATCAGATGGAGTTGTTAGACTCCTGCTGATATATAATGAATCAGAATCAGATGGAGTTTTTAGACTCCTGCTGATATATAATGAATCAGAATCAGATGGAGTTATTAGACTCCTGCTGATATATAATGAATCAGAATCAGATGGAGTTATTAGACTCCTGCTGATATATAATGAATCAGAATCAGATGGAGTTTTTAGACTCCTGCTGATATATAATGAATCAGAATCAGATGGAGTTGTTAGACTCCTGCTGATATATAATGAATCAGATGGAGTTATTAGACTCCTGCTGATATATAATGAATCAGATGGAGTTATTAGACTCCTGCTGATATATAATGAATCAGATGGAGTAGTTAGACTCCTGCTGATATATAATGAATCAGAATCAGATGGACTTGTTAGACTCCTGCTGATATATAATGAATCAGAATCAGATGGAGTTATTAGACTCCTGCTGATATATAATGAATCAGAACCAGATGGAGTTGTTAGACTCCTGCTGATATATAATGAATCAGAATCAGATGGAGTTTTTAGACTCCTGCTGATATATAATGAATCAGAATCAGATGGAGTTGTTAGACTCCTGCTGATATATAATGAATCAGAATCAGATGGAGTTGTTAGACTCCTGCTGATATATAATGAATCAGAATCAGATGGAGTTATTAGACTCCTGCTGATATATAATGAATCAGAACCAGATGGAGTTGTTAGACTCCTGCTGATATATAATGAATCAGAATCAGATGGAGTTTTTAGACTCCTGCTGATATATAATGAATCAGAATCAGATGGAGTTATTAGACTCCTGCTGATATATAATGAATCAGAATCAGATGGAGTTATTAGACTCCTGCTGATATATAATGAATCAGAATCAGATGGAGTTGTTAGACTCCTGCTGATATATAATGAATCAGAATCAGATGGAGTTGTTAGACTCCTGTTGATATATATGAATCAGAATCAGATGGAGTAGTTAGACTCCTGCTGATATATAATGAATCAGAATCAGATGGAGTTATTAGACTCCTGCTGATATATAATGAATCAGATGGAGTTATTAAACTCCTGCTGATATATAATGAATCAGATGGAGTTGTTAGACTCCTGCTGATATATAATGAATCAGAATCAGATGGAGTTATTAGACTCCTGCTGATATATAATGAATCAGATGGAGTAGTTAGACTCCTGCTGATATATAATGAATCAGAATCAGATGGAGTAGTTAGACTCCTGCTGATATATAATGAATCAGAATCAGATGGAGTTGTTAGACTCCTGCTGATATATAATGAATCAGAATCAGATGGACTTGTTAGACTCCTGCTGATATATAATGAATCAGAATCAGATGCAGTTGTTAGACTCCTGCTGATATATAATGAATCAGAATCAGATGGAGTTGTTAGACTCCTGCTGATATATAATGAATCAGATGGAATTGTTAGACTCCTGCTGATATATAATGAATCAGAATCAGATGGAGTTGTTAGACTCCTGCTGATATATAATGAATCAGAATCAGATGGAGTTATTAGACTCCTGCTGATATATAATGAATCAGAATCAGATGGAGTTATTAGACTCCTGCTGATATATAATGAATCAGAATCAGATGGAGTTGTTAGACTCCTGCTGATATATAATGAATCAGATGGAATTGTTAGACTCCTGCTGATATATAATGAATCAGAATCAGATGGAGTTGTTAGACTCCTGCTGATATATAATGAATCAGAATCAGATGGAGTTATTAGACTCCTGCTGATATATAATGAATCAGAATCAGATGGAGTTATTAGACTCCTGCTGATATATAATGAATCAGAATCAGATGGAGTTGTTAGACTCCTGCTGATATATAATGAATCAGAATCAGATGGAGTTATTAGACTCCTGCTGATATATAATGAATCAGAATCAGATGGAGTTGTTAGACTCCTGCTGATATATAATGAATCAGAATCAGATGGAGTTGTTAGACTCCTGCTGATATATAATGAATCAGAATCAGATGGAGTTGTTAGACTCCTGTTGATATATAATGAATCAGAATCAGATGGAGTTGTTAGACTCCTGCTGATATATAATGAATCAGAATCAGATGGAGTTGTTAGACTCCTGCTGATATATAATGAATCAGAATCAGATGGAGTTGTTTGACTCCTGTTGATATATAATGAATCAGATGAGTTGTTAGACTCCTGTTGATATATAATGAATCAGATGGAGTTGTTAGACTCCTGCTGATATATAATGAATCACAATCAGATGGAGTTGTTAGACTCCTGTTGATATATAATGAATCAGAATCAGATGGAGTTGTTAGACTCCTGCTGATATATATGAATCAGATGGAGTTGTTTGACTCCTGCTGATATATAATGAATCAGATGTGGTTATTAGACTCCTGTTGATATATAATGAATCAGATGGAGTTGTTAGACTCCTGCTGATATATAATGAATCAGAATCAGATGGAGTTGTTAGACTCCTGCTGATATATAATGAATCAGATGGAGTTATTAGACTCCTGCTGATATATAATGAATCAGATGGAGTTATTAGACTCCTGCTGATATATAATGAGTCAGATGGAGTAGTTAGACTCCTGCTGATATATAATGAATCAGAATCAGATGGAGTTGTTAGACTCCTGCTGATATATAATGAATCAGATGGAGTTATTAGACTCCTGCTGATATATAATGAATCAGAATCAGATGGAGTTGTTAGACTCCTGCTGATATATAATGAATCAGAATCAGATGGAGTTATTAGACTCCTGCTGATATATAATGAATCAGAATCAGATGGAGTTGTTAGACTCCTGCTGATATATAATGAATCAGAATCAGATGGAGTTATTAGACTCCTGCTGATATATAATGAATCAGAATCAGATGGAGTTGTTAGACTCCTGCTGATATATAATGAATCAGAATCAGATGGAGTTGTTAGACTCCTGCTGATATATAATGAATCAGAATCAGATGGAGTTGTTAGACTCCTGCTGATATATAATGAATCAGAATCAGATGGAGTTGTTAGACTCCTGCTGATATATAATGAATCAGATGGAGTTGTTAGACTCCTGTTGATATATAATGAATCAGAATCAGATGGAGTTGTTAGACTCCTGCTGATATATAATGAATCAGAATCAGATGGAGTTATTAGACTCCTGCTGATATATAATGAATCAGAATCAGATGGAGTTGTTTGACTCCTGTTGATATATAATGAATCAGATGGAGTTGTTAGACTCCTGTTGATATATAATGAATCAGATGGAGTTGTTAGACTCCTGCTGATATATAATGAATCACAATCAGATGGAGTTGTTAGACTCCTGTTGATATATAATGAATCAGAATCAGATGGAGTTGTTAGACTCCTGCTGATATATAATGAATCAGATGGAGTTGTTTGACTCCTGCTGATATATAATGAATCAGATGTGGTTATTAGACTCCTGTTGATATATAATGAATCAGATGGAGTTGTTAGACTCCTGCTGATATATAATGAATCAGAATCAGATGGAGTTGTTAGACTCCTGCTGATATATAATGAATCAGATGGAGTTATTAGACTCCTGCTGATATATAATGAATCAGATGGAGTTATTAGACTCCTGCTGATATATAATGAGTCAGATGGAGTAGTTAGACTCCTGCTGATATATAATGAATCAGAATCAGATGGAGTTGTTAGACTCCTGCTGATATATAATGAATCAGATGGAGTTATTAGACTCCTGCTGATATATAATGAATCAGAATCAGATGGAGTTGTTAGACTCCTGCTGATATATAATGAATCAGAATCAGATGGAGTTATTAGACTCCTGCTGATATATAATGAATCAGAATCAGATGGAGTTGTTAGACTCCTGCTGATATATAATGAATCAGAATCAGATGGAGTTATTAGACTCCTGCTGATATATAATGAATCAGAATCAGATGGAGTTGTTAGACTCCTGCTGATATATAATGAATCAGAATCAGATGGAGTTGTTAGACTCCTGCTGATATATAATGAATCAGAATCAGATGGAGTTGTTAGACTCCTGCTGATATATAATGAATCAGAATCAGATGGAGTTGTTAGACTCCTGCTGATATATAATGAATCAGAATCAGATGGAGTTGTTAGACTCCTGCTGATATATAATGAATCAGAATCAGATGGACTTGTTTAGACTCCTGCTGATATAGAATAATTCAGAATCAGGCTTTCACCTCAGTCACCGTGATCAGAGTTAACAGACGTGAACACAGCAACCTTGAATCATGTGAAGTTTCCTCCCCATAAATTTTTAATTTAATGGTTTCAACCTCATCAACTTGTGTTTCTTTCCAGCTTCGTTCCTCTACACCACATCCACACCACAGCGTCCACCAGCCACACACATACCAGTACATACTTAGGTATCAATACCAAGACAGAACTACGTTTAAAATAACAATGCACACTATATACACTTCAGCCAAACATTCCGTTCATCGATAATACTTTTCTCTACGGAGGTAGGTCCAGATATCCCAATGGTCTTTAATAGGTCCAGATATCCCAATGGTCTTTAATAGGCCCAGATATCCCAATGGTCTTTAATAGGCCCAGATATCCCAATGGTCTTTAATAGGCCCGGATATCCCGATGGCCTTTAATAGGCCCGGATATCCCGATGGTCTTTAATAGGCCCGGATATCCCAATGGTCTTTAATAGGCCCGGATATCCCAATTGTCTTTAATAGGCCCGGATATCCCAATGGTCTTTAATAGGCCCCGATATCCTAATGGTCTTTAATAGGCCCGGATATTCCAAAGGTCTTTAATAGGCCCCGATATCCTAATGGTCTTTAATAGGCCCGGATATCCCAATGGTCTTTAATAGGCCCGGATATCCCAATGGTCTTTAATAGGCCCGGATATCCCAATGGTCTTTAATAGGCCCGGATATCCCAATGTTCTTTAATAGACCCGGATATCCCAATGGTCTTTAATAGGCCCGGATATCCAAATTTTCTTTAATAGGCCCGGATATCCCAATGGTCTTAATAGGCCCGGATATCCCAATGGTCTTTAATAGGCCCTGATATCCCAATGGTCTTAATAGGCCCGGATATCCCAATGGTCTTTAATAGGCCCGGATATCCCAATGGTCTTTAATAGGCCCGGATATCCCAATGGTCTTTAATAGGCCCGGATATCCCAATGTTCTTTAATAGGCCCTGATATCCTAATGTTCTTTAATAGGCCCTGATATCCCAATGTTCTTTAATAGGCCCGGATATCCCCATGTTCTTTAATAGGCCCTGATATCCTAATGTTCTTTAATAGGCCCGGATATCCCAATGGTCTTTAATAGGCCCGGATATCCCAATGTTCTTTAATAGGCCCTGATATCCCAATGTTCTTTAATAGGCCCGGATATCCCAATGGTCTTTAATAGGCCCGGATATCCCAATGGTCTTTAATAGGCCCGGATATCCCAATGTTCTTTAATAGGCCCTGATATCCCAATGTTCTTTAATAGGCCCGGATATCCCAATGGTCTTTAATAGGCCCGGATATCCCAATGTTCTTTAATAGGCCCTGATATCACAATGTTCTTTAATAGGCCCGGATATCACAATGTTCTTTAATAGGCCCTGATATCACAATGTTCTTTAATAGGCCCGGATATCCCAATGGTCTTTAATAGGCCCGGATATCCCAATGTCACTAATGTTCTTTAACCTCTACTTCATCACCATCCCTGATCCGGGAGCATCCTCATCAGTAAAAAGCTGACTAGCATAGCCTAGCATAGCGCCACAAGTAAATACTAGCATATAAATATCATGAAATCACAAGTCCAATACAGCAAATGAAAGATACACATCTTGTGAATCCAGCCATCATTTCCGATTTTTAAAATGTTTTACAGCGAAAACACAATATGTATTTCTATTAGCTAACCACAATAGCAAAAGACTCAACCGCATATTTTCACCATTTTTTTTACCGCATAGGTAGCTATCACAAAACCGACCAAATAAAAATATAATTAGTCACTAACCAAGAAACAACTTCATCAGATGACAGTCTTATAACATGTTATACAATAAATCTATGTTTTGTTCGAAAATGTGCATATTTGAGGTATAAATCATAGTTTTACATTGCAGCTACAATCACAAATAGCACCGAAGCAGCCAGAATAATTACAGAGAGCAACGTGAAATACCTAAATACTCATCATAAAACATTTATGGAAAATACATGGTGTACAGCAAATGAAAGATAAACATCTTGTGAATCCAGCCAATATTTCAGATTTTTTAAGTCTTTTACAGCGAAAACACAATATAGCATTATATTAGCTTACCACAATAGTCAAACACACAACCGCATTTATTCACCGCATAGATAGCATTCGCAAAAACCAGCAAAAGATATAAAATGAATCACTAACCTTGACCAACTTCATCAGATGACAGTCTTATAACATCATGTTACACAATACACTTGTGTTTTGTTGGAAAATGTGCATATTTAGAGCTGCCAACCGTGGTTATACATTGTGAATGTGTAGCATCGATTCACCAAATTATCCGGAGATATTTTGGACAGTCACCTAATCTGACCAAAGAACTCATCATAAACTTTACTAAAAAATACATGTTGGACAGCAAATGAAAGATACACTAGTTCTTAACGCAATCGCCGTGTTAGATTTTTAAAAATAACTTTACCATAACAAACAGCTTACGTTATAGCGAGACAGCGCCCGCAAAAAGGAAGGAAAATAGGACTAAACATTTTCCACAGAAATACGAAATAACATCATAAATGGTTCCTACTTTTGCTGAGCTTCCATCAGAATCTTGTACAAGGAGTCCTTTGTCCAGAATAAATCGTTGTTTGGTTTTAGAATGTCCTCTTCTCCTGTCGAATTAGCAACCTTAGCTAGCCAAGTGGCGCGAAGAT